>NW_008239288.1:1675275-1721318 GCF_000691975.1 Corvus brachyrhynchos
AAAGATGGAAATATTTAATGAGCTGAAAAAAAGTCAGAGGTGCTCTCAGGAATGGCGGCAAATCAGTGCCAAGAGGCAAAAGCAGGAGACACAACGAAAAAAATCCAGGAGCTAACAGCATTAAAGAATCAACACAGACAGCTGGGGAGACAAAACAGCAGAAAAGAGAAGGGGAAAGCCAAATCTCCCATTTCTGGCACTGGGGAGACGTCAGCTGAGCAAAGGCTTCCACTGTCACACACCCCCAGGGAATCACTCTGGGCTCAAATCATATACAATGGTCATCCAGACAGAGAAATCAATGGAGCAAACCTGGACCCTTCGTTCACATCCAGGAAGGTGTTTCAGGCTGGATCTGCATTGCTACAGTGCTGGGTATGAGGTGGGGTAACAAACTTAGAGCCTCCTTCCACCTGCAGGTACATGAAGATGTGCTTCCCAGGCCAGGTGATCCTGGTGTCTTACAGTTAGCTTTTTTTTGGTTATGTTTTGCTTTTACTAAGAGAAAAAATACAAAGGCTTATTTCAAATGGAGGGTTTAAGAAAAGGTACAGACCAGAACCTTTGGAACCCTTTCAGAACACCATGCCATTGCCCTCAGAGAGCACAGCTATGCTAGTAAGCTCCCTAAAAATGCAGCTGCTGGATGCCAAAAACTGCAATCCATGTTCTTGCAAAGAGCTCAGGTGATGGGGATTGCTCTGATACTTTAAGCCTGTTGATCACACTGTACAAGTCATGAGGGTGTCCGCTCCTCATAACAGCCTGTACTGCACACAATGGGCCAACCCAGCCCCTCTCCTGAAGTGAAAACCTACAAAGTACCCTCCTCACAGTGCAAGTCTTCACCACAAGACCAGAGTCCTTCTTCCACTGACTCCAGGGGTGAAAACCACTTCTTCCCATTTTTTCACATATTCCTCCAGTGTTCATCTCCTTCTGGTTGGCCAAGACTTTGAAGTTTGAGGCTGTTTCCGAAGGAGAGCAGGGTTTCAGTGCAGTATTGCTGGCTTCTTGTGCTCCTGCTGTTCTTATTTCATGTTGCTGAGTCAGATTTAGATATCTGCCATTGGTCAAAATGCAGTTTATGTTTTACAGAGGGTAATGCAACTCTGTGTCAGGATATGGCAACAGAGCTGAGAAATTGCCCTGTCATGTGCTTCTGCCTGAGCAAACCCTGTTCAGAGTGACTCCCATGCTTTATTTTTACTTGATTGCTCATGATACTGCCTAATCTTATTGCTAATAAGGATATTCCGAAGGCTTATTGAATATTTTCTAACCTTTGACTCAAAGGATACCAAATAGGTCAAAATTCAACATGGAAATCTATTGCTTACTTAGATGCTGTGGTCTTGCACAGGGCCAAGAGGAACACATGGCTTTGTGAGATCTGAAACTGCCACTGGATTTCTGGCAGAGCAGACATGAAAGTTGTGAAATATAAGCAATACAGCAATTTCATATAAGCAATACAGAAAACGAAAACAGTGAGTGAGGTGGGGTGTACAGGGACCAACCACATAACCAGGATCCAGCCCAATTTGTATGACAGGGAAGTATAAGAAAATTTTACTTGAAGCTGGACTGGGACTCAGAGCAAGAATTTTAAATCTCAGTAGGATTAAGATATTAGTAAGCCACAAACACAGCTCATAATTCAGTGTTTCTGCAAAAGGAGATCAGATTGCCTCAGACAGGCTTTCCAACATTTTTTTTCTAACTTTTCAAGTGTCTTGAAAGTCTGAGTTCCATCTGCAGAAGTAACCAAGCTTTTGAGGGACCACCTCTCATGGAAAGTCACTCAGTGAGACCCAATTCCCAAACATCCAAAATCTCTTTAGAAGAATTTGCTGAGTGACTGGGGTCTTCTCCTTGTGGGTGCCCAGCTTCACACACCTCAGGGATGGCTCATTTTCAGGCAGGTTTGAACAGCTCCCCCATCAAAATTGAGTTAGTACATAAGGTCAAAATCTGACCAGCCCAAATCCATGATGTTCAAAATTATAAATTACTAATGGCTTATTGGGATCTTGCCCATAATCACACACATCACTCAGGGTTTTGAAAACATCACTTCTTCTCCACATTAGACAATGGGGTAAGACCCCTGCGGGTCAGTCCTCACACCTAATTTGCAATGAAATGAGCCATACAAGCTGCCCCACCTCTCCCAATTCAGGTGCTATCTAAAAGTTGGGTATCTAGTCCCAGCTCATCACCCAGACTTTTTCCATGAGAAATGGGGATAAGAGTGGCAAGCAGATAAGAAAATGCAAGACCTTCTTAGAAGAGGTTGTATTGTTAGATCCTCTTTTCAGTAAGCAAGCATTTAGATTGGCCTCTTAACAAGAGCGGCTCACATAATTGTGTTAAATTATCTTAACCATCAGCTTTTCATCACAGGGCCAAAATCTCTGACAAAACTCCTGAAAAAATAAGAACTCAGAACTGTTGACGGTAATTTAATCTGTAAGGCAGAGCTTTAAAAGCTAAAGTGTTAACGTACTACTGGTCACACACAGATATAGTCTAATTTGAAAAGTAATACTTTGATTTTCAGAAAGAAAACTGATATTCGTTAAGGAATTTAACTATAATTACACCCTTCCTTATTCAATAAATTTCCTAACCACATAAACAGGGATTTAGTGTCTTGGATACTACTGTTCTTTGTGGACGAAAATGAGAAAAGCCGAGATAAAAACTGAAACAAAAGGAGTTGAATGTATATCCTGATCAGGGAAATGAGAAATGACGGGGGGCGGGGGGTTTGCATACTTGCAAATACTTGGGCAGCAGACATGAGTTAAAATCAGGTTTGCTTCCAAGTCAGAAGCTTGTCCAGCACTTCGCATAGCGGGATCTGGCTGGACCCATTTCTGGAGGTGAAGTATAAATAGTAGCCAATGACTACTTACTTATCAGAGCCCTGGGTGCCTTTGACATGTGATATGTGCCCAATTCTCCTCCAGGAATTTAAAAGCAAAGCAGTTAAACTGACAAAAATAATCAATTCTAATAAAATCTTAAAAAACTGAGTGTTCTACGTATCTCTGAAGAAAAACAGGAAATTAATTTTAAGTGATGGATCCCTGAGTGTTACTTAACCCTAGGTAAAATATGTGGGAAAGAAAAAGCAAAACACAAAAAGAGGTGGCAGACAGGGCAGCTCATGGGTCAGGACTGTGGCATTTGTCTACCCCAGCTCAGCTGGGACTTTTATTCATGCTGTGCCATTAGGAGGAAGACTCTTCCATTGATTTGAGGGCAGTTGGCAGGTGCTGCAAGTTGGAGTGACACTGGAAGGCAGGAAAGCTTTTGGATGTGGGCAAATTGCAGGCCACCTATGCAGAAGCCACATCATCAGGTGTTAACACTCAAGGAGGACCGTTTGTGGGCATTGCCAAAGTGACCGGCAAGAAAAATGTTCTGTGCTTGGAAAACGTTCTCTGAGCAACCTATTATGTTAAAAAAAAAGTACAGAACTAAAGAGGAGCTGCATTCTGCACAGAAAAATAGTAATAAAGAAAAAAGATAGAACAAATACTTAAGGATGTTTTCTTTGTGAAGAAGGGGAAAAGTCCTGTCAGCACTTCAGAAATAAGTGGCTGTGACCTCTTGAACCGGGATGAGTAAATCCTTGGTTCAGCAAGGTAACAACAAGCCTGGAGGCACTTGTGCAGCTATCAGAGCCCAGACCACGGGTAATGAGAGCTCTTAAATATCTCTCAAAGCACTACAGCTCCTGTCACAGGCTCTGAGAGCTCCCTCTCCAAAACAGCAAGTTTTCCCATGTAAATAGGAACGCTGAGAGGCCGCATGAGATCACTCAGTGACCAGAGTCACTCCCTCATTTTCATCAGCACTTCAGCAAACATCATCTAAGCTTTCCTGTGTCTTGAGACTCATTCTAGTCAGTGCCCATTCCAGAGCAAAATAAAACATGTTTTTTAAGGACAGAAGAGCTGACAGCAAAAGTTATTAAAATTGCTGTCATGGTGTGATTACACGAAACTGCTACTCAGATGGCATCCTGACCCATGTCTTAAAATAAAACAATGAGGGGCTGATGGCTTCATGATGGGAAAGCACAGAAATCTGTTCCTTTTCCTAATTTTATTGGGATAGAGTGTGCCTGTGCAGTGTGAAGATAATGCCCAGAAAAAAGTACCTGGAACAGATCTGTATCACTGTGTCATAATCACATAACCTGAGTTCCCATACTATGGTATCATCAGAACTATGAAAACAGGTGAGGTGGCAGCTGCAAAGTAAAAAGAGCTTCTGACAGCTGGAAAACATCCAGTCTTTCCTGCTGGAAAGATCTGAGACAAATCTATACACTGTCAGTTTCATGGATTTCATGGATACTCGAGAGTTTAATTTTCCCACCTCAGCTGATGATCTTGGTATGGCAGGAGGCACAGGCTTGCTGGATGTCTCGTGCACAAAGGGAGCCTTTTAAACAGTGCTTGCTCAAACAGACCTCATCACCACCTGCCATTTCATGCTCACTTTCAGCTTCTTTAACTGTTTTTAAAGGCTGCTGGTAAACATACTGCTAATAGGTAGCCCTGTATAATCACTACCAAATGGATAAAAGAGCAAAGAATAAATGACAGAAAACAATTTGATACTGTCCAGGAAGGCCCGAGGATCTAAAGAGCTTTTGCATTCTGACACCTGAGTCAGTAATTTAATGTGGCTGTAGCAGAGGATTGCTGAACATGTCTGAAAATAAATGCAACTCTTTAATTTTACTTTTATCAGAGGAATCTGGCAAATACTATCTTTATGATTAAAATAATACATTCCATTAGGTAAAGCTTCTTTATTTCCTAGGTGCTTGCAGAAGCAATAGATTTGAGGCTATTCTTCACGTGCTCCTGGTGTAGCTACAGGCAGTGTTTTTGAGACCACTCATTCTGAAAAGGACTGAAAACATGAAAGTGAATCCCACAAACCCAGAGCTAGCATGTAGGATTGCACCCCAAAGGGGAAGAGGACACAAGGCAGAGCACAGGCAACTGCTAAAATCTAACAAATATCTGTAAAATCTCATGTGCACCATGTAACAGCACCAGAAAATGAGTATTGTTTCATTTTCACTAAAATATAACCAAAGCTCTTACCGACATAGCCAGGAGTTCCGCAGGCTGTGGACATCACGTCTCCTTTACCCTCCATCTTCGACAACCCGAAGTCACTGATCATGATTTTTGACTCTTCATCCTGGCTGTAGTAAAGGAGGTTCTCAGGCTAGAAGGGAGAACAAGCACAGTGAGTTTTGAATGTGTGAGTGCAGTAACACCACCTGTTGACCCACGCATTTCATTTAATACAATCCTTAGTCACACCATACATATATGAATATAATTTGGTTCCCCTAAGCCTAAAGAGTTGTCCTTAAAACCTACATGGATATCCTCTCCAGACTCCTGTATGGCAACAAGTAGAAGAAATTGACATCCTGAGCTTTGAGCACCTTTTCTGGGATAACGAACTTGTTCTCTGGCACCTCAAATAAGACCTACGGCTCAGCCCTTAACTGTGAGATGTGTCTTACATATTATCACTTCAGAGCAGTAAAACAGAAGGATTCTATTGAAAACAAGTAAATATGGCAAATCCAGGCAGTGTAATGAAAAATTTTATACAGTATTTGGAAAAAGGAAAAGGAAAACAGGAGGTGTTAGGGAATTTTTGTATCTTCTCCACTGGAAACAAACTGTTTTGAGAGAGGAAATGCCTTTACAGTTAACAGACTTGCAGCAAGGATGTTTTAGCTAGAGCTGATTAGGAAAAAATGCTGAAGGAAAAATGCTATAGCACTAAGCACAGCAACTTGTTTATGGCAAGAGAAAACAAGGATCACTCCACAAAGCCCTGTAACTTTTCATGCCAGAGTCAGGAGCATTGGAGAGACCAACTAACCTCCATCTGCTCCAGACAGTCCTGCATCCATGTGTTTTGAATGTGCTGCTGCTGCTACACAACAAAGCTCTTGCTGGGTGCTGTGAGAGCCCACCTCTTCCCCTGCTTAACATTTGGGCTCATGAAAGCCTCCACACCTGCAGCACTCAGCCAGGTGGCAAGGGGCCCTGGACCTTGGGGTGTTCACCTACAAAAGTGATGGGTACCCAACGTTTCCAAACAGCCTTGGTGGAGTCTTTTGCCCAGAGCTGGTACAAATGCTGACACGCAGCCTGCTGTGCGCTCCAGGAAATGGTGAGGAGCAGCTGCGCCACACAACACCCTCAGGCTCCCTGGGACACATCCAAGCTTGGATTCTTGCAGAGGAGAAATTGCCGTGCAGCAGCAGCAGCAGCATCCATCTTCCCTCCTCCAGCTGCTCTGGGAAAAGGGGGAATGAAGAAGTGCTGGAGGGCGATGTCCCCATCCAGGAAGGTAAAGCATTTCCTGGCTCCCCAGCCCCAGCATCAAGTGATGGCTTTATGCATGGGACATGTGTGAACATGGGACACAATGGCCATGAGAGGAGCTACAGGCCACAGCCACAGCTGTGGGCCAGCTGGGCTGTGGTAAAAAGGGAAACGATTCAGTTCCTAAAAATAAATATGCAGTTGTACCATTTATGTTTCTTTCTCATGATACCTTGCA
Source organism: Corvus brachyrhynchos (assembly GCF_000691975.1). Lineage (NCBI taxonomy): Eukaryota > Metazoa > Chordata > Aves > Passeriformes > Corvidae > Corvus > Corvus brachyrhynchos. The sequence goes on from NW_008239288.1 coordinate 1,681,900, forward strand.
AGTCCAGTGCTTTAATTGACTTTATAGTGCTGACACTGCTTTAGGGACTACAGTTTTATGCCATGTTCCACCCTAGGCTGGAGTCACTCCTGATTTTTACTAATGCCCTTCTGATCTGCTGAGGGGTTGGTAGACTCGGAATTAGGGGGAAAAGCAGTTATTTCCTAACGACTTCTGCTAACTCACCTCAGGTTCCCACTTCCATTTAGTAAAGCCAAGAAACCCACACTCAAACTCGTTTAAAAGAATTCTGTCTCCTCAAGCTGGTTAATCCAAAAAGCATTAACAAGGTGGCTCTGTACCAAGTGGAGCTGCTTGAGCCTTTCAGTCCTGTTCATCCTGGAATTCCCTGGACATCACCTGCTGCCATCTCTTCTAATCTGCTGTTGCATTACTTAGATTAGAGACTTGGAGCCCAGACCTGCTTTTACCAACTACAGCAAGTACTATTTTGGTATCTGAATAAACACATAATTACAATAAATAATTGTTATGGATGTTTCATGGTTTGTATTTTTGTAGAGTGGATCCTTTCCCAGAGTTTCATTTTGAATCTTACACTTATTTTGATATTTTGAGATCACTATTCTATCCCTGTTTTTCTCATCATGGTATGTTTTTGCTAACAGAAATTCACAACAGGTGTTCCTCATATTCTGTATTTTATGAGTCATTTTGACAACTGCTATGATACTGACAAAAGCCTGCAAACAAAAGAAAAAGAAAAGGAGCTACAAAATACCACGGAGAAGGTTGCTTTGATCTAAATTCAGCATGGCCTTACATAGACTGTGAAAGTAATTTGTACATGAATTTACTTCCCAATCACCAGATCCCATATTTTACTACAGGAACTTTAAAATAAGATTTCTTTTTTTAAAGTGAGAGGTATAACCTGCTTTGGATTATAAAGACAAGAATACTAAGAGCTTGTACAATGGAATATCTGAATTAAGAGGTCTTGGACGTCACTCTGAAAACGTTGGTGGCAGAAAGAAGCCTGAAGTTATTTCCTAAAAACTGAATTTGGGAGCAAGCTGGTCTCTATACTGGAATTCTACGGAACTCTAATAAATATGAGAATATTTCTATGTACTTCAGCATAAGGACAGGAAATGAACAGGAACGGAGGGCAATGTGTGGAGACTGCAGGAGATGGAAGCCTAACCAGTGCCTCCTTACAGGAAGCCCATTATTTGGCACTGTCTGGACTGGACTGCACAACACCAAGGAGGGTATCAGTGTATATTATTTGAGGATATCAGTGTATATTTTCTTTCAGTGGATTTAAGGTTTTGTCTTAATCATGAGCCAAACCAATATGTAAAAATCTTGCTACTTTCTGTTATTGCCGTATCTGTTGAAGATCATAGGATGCTCCCTCCTGTAGGAGGTATACAGGACTGAGGCACATCCCTTGCAGCAGTAAGGTGTGGAAAAGCTTGCAATCCTATGGAAATGGCCCACACACAGCTCAAAGATTCACATCTGGAGTCAAAGATAGGCAGGAGGAAATGACTGCATTGAGGTTGTCACAAAAGAAAGCCATGGCTGCCTACCTTGGGCACTGCTGCACTTTGGAGAACTCTGGTGCTGGTGGTTATACCAGTAACAGGCTCTATTTTGCCCCATTGCATTTGGGGATAAGCCTGTCATTTATTATTTTACACCACACAGCATTCACATCAGCACTGATTTTGGAGAAGACAACAAGCAAATAAAGACTATCTCTCAAAACCATGGGTTTTCATCTGTCTGAAGGCATAACAGTGAGATGACATTACCAGCACTATAACTTTGCTAAGAGCAGTCAAAAATTGCAAACATGTAGTTTAATATTAGATTACATAAAAGTAAATTAAGAATACATTTAATAAAGACTTGTATTTAAGAAGTAAAAAAGGAAAAAAAATTCCATTCTTCCTGCCTTCTGACTCTATTAATGTTCATTAAGCCTTTTTATAAGGCTTATATAAGGCTTGTAACCTGTAGCCAAATTTCAGTCTTTTTCCAGGGGGGAAATACAAGCTCTGAATCAACATCCAAGGAAACTCCTGTTTGGAGCATCCCTCCAAAATACAACCAGAGGTGTTATTTCAGTCACTGAATTATTTATTTCTGGCAGTAAAGTTTGGCAGAATTAACCAGCTCAGCAACTGAACCCACAGTTTTCTCTTGAAATTTGTATATTTTTCTAGTATCTTCTGCTAATTATTTAAAATACTAAAGTGCTATCAAATCCAAGCCTTTCTGCTTGTATTAATGACAGTTTAAGATACTGGAAGAAAACAATAAACCAACCATGTTTAGGGTTTTTTTTACCTGAAAAGCTGAGAGGTTTAGATGTGACAATATGGTGCAGCTGAAAGGATAATCATCTAAATATCCCACTGGCACACAATGGTCCTTAGAAGAACCCTTGCTGTTAACAGTGTCTCCAAAAACACTGCTCCAAATGATGGGAAATCATTCAACTTTCCCCCACCATTGCTACCAGTTATTATTAAGGGAAAGTAAATATAGCACAGCAAACCTGCAAAATACTTTACAGCAGTAAACACACCCCAGATGAAATGAGTTTTCTGCCTTAATTTAACATCTTGGGTGTTAATGGCTGTTGCCCACAGAGGTGCAAAACTCCCATTTTAACTGCCCTGATTGCAGAGTCCTCATTAAAACCAATTACATGGGGAGGCTTTGGAGCATCTCTCCTACAGTAAAACCTTCCTGAAACAGCAGTCCCAGGGTACACGTGTTTGTTAGACTCACATAATTACACAACCTTCATAAACACTGCCCAGGGGACCGAGGGGCGCTGTGGCCGTACCTTGAGGTCCCTGTGCACGATGCCCATGCGGTGCAGGTAGTACACAGCGTCCAGGACCTGCCGGATCAGGGTGCTGGCATCCTTCTCCGTGTAGAACCCCTTCTCGACGATGCGGTCAAAGAGCTCTCCCCCAGACACTCTGGAAAACACAGTGGGAAGCAGAAGTGTGAGGATGTGCTTTGTAATGCCCTTTCTGTATCATTAAAGGATGGCCAAGGCCATGCACTAGACACAGGCAGCCAGAGCAGATCTGCCTGCAGCTCTGGGGTCTCCCCCACCGTCCCAAGAAAGGCCACGAGGATGGTGAAGGGTCTGGAGGGGAAACCTTATGAGTAGGGGAGAGGTCACTTGGTCTGGTCAGCCTGGAGGAGACTGAGGGGAGACCTCATTGTGGTCTTCAACATCCTCATGAGGGGCAGTGGAGGGGCAGGCGCTAATCTCTCTGGTGCCCAGTGACAGGACCAGAGGGAATGGCCTGAAGCTGAGTCAGGAGAGGTTTAAGTTGCATATCAGAAAAAGGTTCTTTATCCAGAGGGTGGTTGGGCACTGGAACAGCTCCCCAGGGCAGTGGTCACAGCACCAAGACTGACAGAGATCAAAAGAATTTGGACAATGCTCTCAGGCACATGATGTGATTGGGGTGTCCTGTGCAGGGCCAGCTGGACTCAATGATCCTGATGGGTCCCTTCCAATTCAGCATATTTTATGATTCTATGAATTGAGTTTGATTTTCTCCATGGACTGGTCAGGCTATAATGGAAAATAAAATCCCTCACACATCAGGGAATGCTCAAAAACTCACTGGCACGTGCAGAGGGAATCATGAACATACCCCAGCAAGAGCCAGGGGAGCAGACCCTGCTTTCCATGCTGTCCCACCCTAAAGAACTTTGCATAGGCAGTTCCATCTGCTGGTGCTGGCCCACTCCTCAGATGATCCCTTGGGGTTCACTTTTCACTCCACTGACCAACGCCTGCGGTTTGCCCTGAAGGAATGATCCCATTCTTTCCCCACTAGCGAGTGAAATGCATTCAGGAGTTGCTGCCACTACCTATAGAGCATTAGTTTATTAAAGCAGCCTGCACCTCTGACACTTTTAAAAACTCTCAGAGGTCCCCTCCTTTACTCACACACGTATGTTCATTTACCTGCAGCCACAAGCTCTTTAGGCAGAGCACAGTCTCTGCCTGGCACTGGTAAGAGACGGTTATTGATGAGGAGCCCAGATTATCAGTGCAATTAATCACCAGATGACACAAATGAGGAAAGGATTCCACAACTCAAGGAGGAAAGAAAATAAAACCTTGACATCCCACTATTTAATGTCTGCCGTACTGCCCTTTTTCCCTGCCTTGCTGGAAATAACATGTTCTGAACCCAATCTTAAATAAAGAATGGCACATGAAAACTCCCTGGAGGAGTATCTGAGGAAATAAAAGAGGAAAGAAATGTCTGAGTAATTGAAATAATAAAACTGTCAGCAAAAAAATGCCCTACTAGGGTAAATAAAAGATTTCCATTTTAGCAAGCAAAACCTATTAAAAAATAAAATGTATGTGATACGTTTCTTCAGCAAGTTGCACTACTTAGCATATCATAAATAGCACAGTAAAACTTTCTTTAAAAACAAACCTAATAAAGGGAAAATAACAAATGATTACAGTCATTAAATACATATGGACTGAGAGCTTGCCATTACACGAACACTAGGTAATTCAGCCACTCCAGGCAATAATCTGCTTGAATAATAACATGAAGTCACTTCCTAGGGAAGTTTGGAGCCTGAAAGGGAGAGAACGCTACCTCTAATAATGAACACATTCAGCTTCAAAAATGAAAAGCAACCTTGGAAGAAAAAGAAAGAAACCAGATAATCCTTCTATTAAGTGGTAGGCAAACAAACCAAACAGCTTGCTAAAATACTGGCACTGAATTGAAACTGCAGGAAAGGTGAAGTTCACCCAGGATCTGAAGTCCACCAGTAGCCTGAATTAAACCCCTTTCTTTCCTAGTTTCTCAAAATAGGAGTTGTATTTCTCACATATACATATTTATATGTACATATGTATGAATACAGAGAGTGTTGCTCCAAGCTTCTTTTGGACCTATACTCACTGCCTGGCCCATTCTGTGCCCTGCTAAGGGAGAACAAACACACCTCACCCTCACTGTTCACTGAAGGCAGAGACAATTTTATTGAATCTGGCTCCTATTAGCTGACTGTCTTTTTGTATTTCCCTTGCAGTCCCTTTGTTTCCTGTGGATTGATTGCACCGAAAATTGAGCCCACACAGTAATTAATATCACTGAATACAGCACATTTCCCCATGAAAGTGCAGCGTATGTTGTTTTGCAGTTTCATACAGTTACTTTTGTTACATTCAAGCAATGGACTGCTTTAGTAGATACCAATTTACATCACGTACCTTCCTGCACAAGGAAACTCTTCTTCGATCTTTGCAGAGAGTATATTTCCACAAATTTTTTTTCACTAAATTGACAGAATTTCCCTCCATGCCAGCTCACTCCCCATCCCTCTTTAAGCCTCATTCTTTAATTAAAAGTCTTCCTAGTCAGATTTAGTCCAGTGGATCTACTGTACCCTGGCTCAATCTGTTTATAATTTTATTCCAACACACAGAAAATATATGCAACCTCTTAAACGATGCACTGCAAACCAGAGCTTAATCCAAGGACTCAGGAGGAGCAGCTCTTACATTTGCAGACACTTGCTTATTCAGAGTGTTGACAGCATCCCAGGTAGATGCAGAGAGCCAAGGGTCTTGTGCTCCCGTTTATTAGTGTGGTGACTCCACGTTATGGTGCAGTGCACGTTTGCACTCACCTCTGGAGTCTCCCTGCTGTGGGCAAGATTCCTGGCTGAGGTCCACCTCCCCGGGATGCTCTTCAACTCAGCACCCAAGGCCATGGCTACTTTCCATATGGAGCTTATGTCCATATGGCTTTTCTCCTCCAAAACAGGCTTAACTCGACCGTAATGTCATTGGGAATGCTGCTCCCTGCACGGCGCACAAGGGATAAAAGTCAGTGCTGTTACAGGAGTGAACCAGCAAAGGCAGCTGTGGGAGAGCATCTGAGCTCTAAACTCATGGTGGAGATGTGGCCCGTTAGCTGGTCTTGATCCCAACCTCCTCTGCCCTGCTGAGATGGGACTTGGCATCTGCTCTGAACAGACCTGGGCACTCACAAAGCAATGCTGCAATTTGTTCCAGTCTTTAATATTCTGGAATAATTACTTTCTTTTTAATGCCACCATCCAGCTTTGCCCTCTCTATGGCAATTTTGAGGCAGTTGAAACTGCAGGCAGTAGGAGCAGAATTAGGTCTTTGTCTTAAAGAAATTTAAGACAAAATTTTTTATCCAGAAATAGAGGGTAGGAGGTATTTCTCATTAGTGGAAATTAGAGGACTGATCCTGTCTTGCAGCTGGCACTGGCTCACAGAGCTGGACACAAAAACAACAGCAAAAGGAACCCTTTTCCCCTGCTGATTTTAATCTTGGTTCCCAGCACAGAAAAAGTCCAAGGAAGACTAGCCAAGTTGAGTTACTTGAAAAGCATTTAACCCTGGAGCAGCTCAAGTGTCACACTGTGATCTAGAGTAGCCATCAGCCCTGCCCGGGGACTCAGAGCTGGGCAAAAGTCAGAAAAGCAGCCACAACTGCATCTTCTGTATGGATCTGTCTGCTGAGACTGAACGTGTGTGGCTCCAACCCTTGGTGCTTGCTCAGCCACTGAGCAGTGACTCTCTCCTGGTTCTCCAAGCAACATGGGAAAAGCCCAGCAGCCAGAGAAGGAGCTGAGCTAAGTGTCCCCATGGCACATGGACACCCTGGCAAGTGCCTTGCCTGTCTCCAGTAATACAGGAAACAATTTCAAAACAATGACCAGATGATTAATTTCGTTTAGGATGAAAAAAGACCCCATCAAATCCAGCCATAAATATGCATAATTTTCACTTCTACTACATCTTTCAGCTGAGGCTATATGCCTTTAGTACATATCACTGACTAGCCACATGAGGAAGGCCAGAACAAACATTCCAGGTGAAAGGATTCAAGGGGAAGCCTCACCCAGTGCCCAGTACAGGGGGCAGTCAGTGCCCTGGTCCTGCTGGCCGCACTGGTGCTGGTACAGGCCAAGATGTAATGCCATTAACACCCAGTTTGAGGAGGGACAGTAGAACACAACTTGACCATATGATAAAAGAGACATTATCTGCAATTCCACTGGGGAAACACAGATTGCACTCTGTTTCCAGGGTTTCCTGAGATAAAAGCTTCCGGATCTAGTGTTTCATTAAGGAGACTTCATGTATCGATCATGCAGATGATACAAATCTTTTAGAGGATCCAGCCTGGTGCTGGAGTTTGCGATAAATTCCTACAGTTACATTTTTAATATTTTATTTTCCTGACTTGATTTGGAGGTTTCGCTTCTTGTTTCTTCCCAGTTTGATATTTAAATGCAGTTCTAAACTTCCAGCACAAGCTGCTGCACTGAGTGGCTCAGTTTAGGACAGGTTTCAAAAAACTTTGAAAATACCAATAGTTTTGTACGTGGACGAGCTACCTTGTTAATTGGGCTCTCAGTGTGTTCACTGTTGGCTGAATGCCCTGCACAGACAGTAAAAAAGGACCCTGAAAGACCTTGCAATGCTCATTAGAGGCAAAGGAGAGGTCACTCTAACAGTGTCCTAGTAATTACTCAGGCTCTGTTCAAGGATTGGTGTCAGTCCTTGACACTACAGTTTCCATATTTGTGCAATTTCTAATTCACAGATGTAACCCGTGAGAGACGAGGAAACATTTTGGCATTGCTATTACACCTTCCCTTTACATTAACACATTTCACCATCAGTTCATCAGGAAAGAACCAAACTGGTAAACAAAAAGAAAACAGCCCATGCTGCAGGCAAAGAGAAAGGGCATTATCAACCTGTTTCTGAAGCATCCAATTCCTCTGCAGCACTATCAGGGAAGCAGAATGTGCAAAGTTTCAAAGAAGTACTTTGATGAAAAATGAGAACCAAACAAAAATCTTCCTTGTAATTTAAGGCTCCTAAACTCATAAACAAAAAACAAGAGCCCATCTCTCTGAATTTCTGGTGGTTTTGCCAGCAGAGTGAAACCTGCACCCGCACATTGCAGGTCACTGTACCAGATACCTGCCAGACTGTCACCTCAGCGGGGCTGCCTGGTAGGGAACATCCCTACATATGTTAGCCTTCAGGTGAATAAATACATGAATAAAAGAACAAATAAATGCTGGAATTAAAAATATGTTAGTCATATTAATGTATTCATGTTACCCTTTCTTTCTCTTGGTGGGACTGTCTTTGGGACAGATATATCCTCTCATTTCTTCACCCCTGCATCCCCCACTGTTACCGAGTGTAGAAACCTTTCTTCTTGTTTTAGGAGCTTGAAAAATAACACCCTTTGAAATATCACTTTGACTTCTTGGCCATTTGGCAAAACACTGATGTTTTTCTTCTGCCTCTTTTGTACTACAGGCTGGAATTGCTCAGGATCATTTACTGCCTGACACTTTAATTGCTTTTTATCAGGAGTCTTATTGATGAACACATTAGTGGTGGACATACATGAAGAATCTCAGCAAAGCTATTCAGAGCTTGTCAGCTTTTCCCTCCAGAAGGGTGTTAAGTTCACCTGATGCTTCACTGTACAAGCTATGATCTGTTCTCCATTGGACAAGTCACCAAAGCACTATACATCATGTTGGGTTAGAAGAACCACCGTGGAAAGGCAGACACATCCCTAGGGATTCACTAAAACTGTTTGAACCCGCACATTAGGGATGCTTAATGAAAAGAGGACTGATTTCAGAAACTTGGAGCAGGAGGACTCCCAGGACAATATAAGAAGTAAGTTAAATATGAGCATTACCCTGTAACTGTGAGCGGCTGATTGATCAGAAGTTACACATTTGCAGTTTCCTACAATATAAATCAGAAAAAGTACAGAACTCAGCATGAAGCTGAAGTGTGAGGGGAGATAAGAAATACTGAAGGAACTATTCCTGAGAAGTTCTGCCTTTGGGTATTAAGTTTCTCTAATGAAGGAATTCTTATTAATACAAATATTTCCATTTTTAAAATGTATTCTGTTTTTCATGGAGGGCTTTTCTGTTTGGCTTTAAACTTCCTCTGCATTGTGAAAATGCATGAGAACCAGAAAGCAAACCTGGCCAATGTGCTGTTTGAAAGGAAAGAGAAATTGGCCACCCTCATCTCATTGTTCAAATGAAGTAACACATAAAAGGAAAATGAGTAAACAGATTAATAGATTTTAGACCCAGAAAGGAACATTATGATTATTTATTCTGACCTCTTGCAAATAGAAATATGTGATGAAAATTCTCCTTGTACCAATAATCTAGGGTGTTAATCAGGCAGGGACAGATATTGCTACAGAATTACTGTATGGCCTACAGAGATTTGCCTTATTCAGTAAATATGTCAGAAAACTGCCCTGATTTTCTCATTTGCAGCACATCATAAAATATACAGCTTGAACAAAGCAAGGACTTATGCTTGTTATTGTATCTTTAAATCACCCAGCTTAAAATCTGCTGGTAACATAAATATATGCTCCAAGGCCACCAAAGAAAGGACACAGGATTGGTTTTGGCTTAGTTTTCTAGAATGCAGGTGTGTGCATATGCCAGGGAGGAATGGATAGATGTTAGCACCCTCTCCTTTGATAGTGCTGTTCAATCACAGAATCACTCAGGCTGGAAAAGATCTTCAAGAACATCAAGTCAAATCTTTGACCAAACACCACCATGCCCACTAAAATATATCCTGAAGGGCTACATCTACTCCCTTTTTGAACACTTTCTGGGATGGCAACTGCACCACTTCACTGGACAGCCTGTTCCAGTGCTTGACCACTCTTTGAGGGAAGAAATTTTCCTCGTATCCAATGCGCACCCTTCCTGCTGCAACATGAGGCCATTTCCTCTTGTCCTATCAAGAGGTTTCCTGGGAGAAGAGATCCCACCTCATTACAACCTCCTTCCAGATTGTGTAGACAAAATGCAATGCAATATTGCCATGGTATTTATTCTGGTTTTTCAGCTCTTTCATCACTGTGATGGTGGCTGCTCCAAAGGCCTGCTCCCCACTCTGGGGAATTGTTAGGGAAAAAATTGGGAAAAAATGCTGTGGCCATTTTTCTGAACCAAACTGAGCAAACTAAACCAATTTTTTCCCTGCATTAAAAGTTTCATGTGACATTTGCTGAGCAGCTGTAGTGAGGTTGTGCTTTGGAGAACAGACCTCTGTTTCCACTGGGGAAGACTGTTAAGTCTCTGGAAAGCTCTGCTCAGGGATGTAATACAGTTTGGCAGTTAAAAGCTTTGGAGACAGCATTTTCCTTCACAGAATCCCTACTGCAGAGATCTTGTGAGGTCCATGATTCTCCAAGGTCAATGCTGTCCTGTTTTATTCAAAATTTTATTCCATATTGAAAGAACCAACATTATATTCAAAATTTCCCCATGTCCCATCAGCTGTAAAAAGTGTGACTGAACCAAGGACAACCAAATGACAAAGGACATCATGTTTTTAAGTCTCTTGTGATCACACTGTTCTGAGTGGCAGCTTATGACAGCCCTTCAAATGCCAGCAGCCCATCTATGCTCATTCCCCCAGGCAGTGGTGCATGGAGGAAATGTGGGACCAGCCAGTGACAGCAACACTCCCTCAGTGCTGCCATCATTACAAGGCACAGGAAAGAAACCAGTGCTTCCACTGATGACCCCACCATGCAACCAAATCCTAAGAAATAACATAGCAAAGTTTCACATTTCTGGCACTCTGCTGAGGTCTGCAAACACCATGATGCGAGGAAGATGGGCACATCCTTTTTTCCACTCTTCTGAGCTCCTATAGTGTGATTGGCACCTCCACAGGAGCCAAGGAATCATCCTAGGATTAGCAGGTGGATCACACTCAAGTGGGCTCCTTGTCATTTGGAAAAGGACCTGTGGAGGGTAGTGAAACACTGGCACAGGTTACCCAGACTGGTGGTGGATGTCCCATCCCTGGAATCATGAAAGGTCACATTGGACAGGGCTCTGAGCAACCTGATGTAGTAGAAGCTGTCCCTGCTCACTGCAGGAGGGTTGGCCTGGGTGACCTTCAAGGTCCCTTCCAACCCAAACTATGCCATGATTCTATGACAAAGGTTGGCACTTCATCCTGTTTTTCTTCATGGCTCTGCATTAAATGGAAAGGCAAAGCTGAAACTCAGCAGTGGTGACTTTGACCTGTGTCAGTCAACAGTTTGATACCACCACATCCCTGCAAGCAATGTATTCACCAGTGAAAAAACCAGCATTTTAAAAAATGTCACTAAAAAAATACACTGTATGTACTTAATAACTCAAATGTGTAGTTTTAAAAGAAGTAATTACTCACTGGTTTAATAACTTCCTTCTGTGGGATGTCAGTAAATCAGCCCAATCACTCTTGCTTGTTGTGTGTGCATGTGTGTATATATATATATATATATATATATATATATACACACACATATATACGTGATTTTGTTGATTCAATCTTTTTCACTTTGCTTCTAGGAAACAGAAAAGTACAGCTCTGTAGACAAACCACCACTCAAAATACATTTTCCAGTATCTGAGGGCTGGAACAATGTATTTCCTAACTGCTGTCTTATTCCTCCACTGCTCCACAAAATAAGCGGATAGTAAAATCTGGAGGAGATTCCTCACCTGACAACAATTTAAAACTAGGTCATGTTTCAGCACTAATAGGTTTGGTTTATTTTCCTTTTTACTTGTTTTCCAATGGAAACCAACCTCGATGTCCTGCCAGCGTTAACTAGGAAGAACAGACCTAAAAATAATGAAAACTGATGCAACTGAAAACAGATACTGTAAATTACACAATGTGTAGTAAACAATTTTGAAATATAAGGTGAATGCACCACTGAGAATTGTCCTAAATAACAAAAAGGAGCACAGGAAAGTGCAGTAAAGTCACTCTCAACTGGAGCTTAAACAACCCGGATTTTTTGTGAAATACATTTAATGGAAATTTGGGGTGGTGTGTATTCCTTTTTCTGAGACTGACTTGCTTTCCACTTGCTTTCTCACAAGTAAGTTTGCAGGCAGATGTCATCACAGAAATAGCCAATGTAAAGGTAATACTGAGTAATACTTGTCTCAGTGCAGAAAGATCTTTGAAGCTCCTTATATCCCCTGTACCTCACATAAATTCTACTTTTTTTTTCAGCCATCCCTTTGTCCTAGAGAAATACAACCCTGCAAAATTCATTTTAACACCCCCCCCCCAAAAAAAAAAAAAAGGAGAAATGCTGTCAACTGGTCAAGATATATTGTTGCAAATATGAACTTGCCAAGCAGTTTGTAGAAACAGTAAATTGGGAGCTAAATATTAAAATCAAATGACCAACTTAACTCTAAGCTATATAGGTACCTTGTTTTATCAAACTGTTGCAACAACTATAAGTACATCTAAAATGTCATTATTATGCTCTCTAACTTTTGAGTAAGTGTCAAGAAAGTTGCAGAGAACTGATAAAGTAAACTTCAAAATTCTAATTGCTTATAATGAAGTATTTCTTAAGAAATGTGCAAGCAACTCAAGTACAAGAAAAAACCCATTTTATTCTATGTGCACAATTTTAGGTCATACAGTTTCTATAAATATCAGGAAATACATGCTGGAGTTGAAATATATGTTGGAGTTATCAAGGCCAACTCCCTGAAATACTTCGTGGCCATGAAAAATCAAACAGAAGGTTTAGGAGAAAAATGAGTACAAAATAGAAAATAATTTGTCTTCCTAAGCATCCATGGAATCCTCCCACTTTCAATATTTTTGAGAAAGTTCATCTCACCAAATCTTGCAAGTCTAGACAATAAGGACCTGTACAAGCACTACCACACTCCTCTCTTCCAGCCAGCACAAGGAAGGGAGCATTTCTAGGGTGTGAGGAGCAGAAATGTCCATTTTTGTGTTCATTTGGACAAATCCCACCTTGATGATCTTTATGGAAAGAGTCCTCAAGATGCTTTGACTGAAAGCATAATCAAACTTGGGGAAGTACAGAGAAGAAAAGCAAGCAGGACCAGAGAGCTTCTCTGTGAACAGAGTGAACACATTTTATAAAGAAGAGAGATGGCAGAGGAGAACACTACAGAATCAGAGCTCCACAGAAACATGGAATCATTTAGGCTGGAAAAGACCTCTAAGATCATCGAGTCTGACCGTTAACCAAGCACTGCCAAGTCCACCACTAAACCATTCATGAGAAGGATGGAGCATGGGCAAGGGAAATATAAAGAATTATTTCACACCACAGATGAGAAATGGGGGACCTAACGGAATTAGCAGGTGGTGGATTTAAGACAAAAGCCTTTGTCATCTCAAGAGCCATCCTGGAGCAGATGAATCTTTGGTATGACCCAATAAAACTGTGCTCATGTTCTTATGTTTGTGCTCATCAAATTAATTATTGAATTGTTCACTCAGCTCTGGTCTGAATGTGCATACCTACATTAAGGGAGTCTTTTGATTCATTCACTTAAAATCAAATATGACAGATTCATAGATTTTAAAGCCATTATGATAATCTAATCTGACCCCAGACAAAACAAAGACAGTACAATTTTTGCCTCCAATCCATAGCTCCTGGCTGGACAAAAGACTATCATTTAGCAGTGTAGACAGGCTTGACTTAGAAGATACCACTAATCCCCTGTATGCTTTGTCCAGTAGTTAATTACACACACTGACTAATTACACTGACGTTTTTTTCCAGTGATAATTTCAGATGTTCTGTCATTGGAACCCTTTCAACACTGCCTGCAGACTCTTTAGCTATATTAGAGCAACTTTACTCGATTTAGGTCTTGGTAACCTCATTTGTTTTGCTTCTATGTGAAGGTTTTCTCCAAAAGAAGTTATATTCAACAGCCACCTGAGAAGGTAGCCATTGTGAAGAGCTAACTAGAAGCTGAGTGATGCTCATTTCCAGTTCTCCATTTGGAATGTTAAATTACCATGTTAAGTATCTTCACTTACATCTGCATCAGTAATGAACTGGCTGTTCCTCAAGAGGATATGGACCACTACTAGGTGCCTGTATTTCAGTATTGAATCAAATATAACCTAAACAGAATATACAGTTTACAATTACCGCTCTCTTCTCAACATCATTTAGTCACTCCACCTTGTGAGTTTATCTCACCACTGTTCAAGAAAGATATTCCTGTTTTCCACAGCAAAGAGTGAATTTCTGCAATTTTTAGTGGTGTAGAGACACAGCAATCTAAGTTCTTACAGCCTGGATGCAATCTCAGCTAAATAAAACTTACATGACTGTTAAGAGCAATACTATATATTTAGCCAGCAAATTCAGTTTCAAGAGGGCACTTGTAATCTCACTGAAAGAACAGGAGAAACAGGTATCGAATTTGGAAACCTAAGGATTGTACATAAATTGATTAGTCTCCTGCCCAGTCACCTCTAAAGGGAGACAGGGGGCACAGGCCACGGTGAGTGAGGAAGAGCCACAGACACAGCCAGATCAAACCTGTCAAAAGCAGTTTATGGCAAACACACTGGTCTAAATCCCACTGCTCCAACCCCACTGTAACTCATGATTGCTGAGCTCTCCTTACCATGTCCCACCTGAAGCTTTCACCTATGTATGAGCCACAATTTTTCACACCACCCATTCTTTCCCAGCTCCCTCTGTGCATGAAGTCTGTGAGTGGGTTCATGATGTTGCTTGTGTCTTGCTGATGGGCCAGGAACAGCATAGGCTCCTAAAGCTCCATGTTTATTTGCAGATGGCCAGCTGCCCTCTCCCATTAACAACAGCTAATTTCCAAGCTGAGCCCTTTGCACAGATAAGGCACAGCAGGGACCAGCAGGACCCGCTGATTTATTGTGGTTTGGCTGGAGGGTGGGCAGCACAGATATTCTCTCACGGCCTTGAGGGAAGATTTATGATGTACAAAAGAGGCAGTTTCTTTAAAAAAAATGAAAAGAAAAAAAAGCATCTGGTCTTAATTCTCAGTATTCTCAAAAAACCCCTCAGCATTCAGGCATGTGAAACACCATGGCTCATGTGATTTCTGCTCTTCAACTACCAGGGGATGAACTCCTCAGGGAAATGCTGTCCATGGCATCCCCAGGAGAGATGGGAGGAATGAGGTGCCATCAGCAACAAATGAAGCACTGGCAAACCTGGCCAGCAGAAAGGATGGCCTCCAAAAATGCTGGGAAATCATGAGTGAAACCAGCTGGGCATTGAGAGGGCAAAAAGGGAGATTCTGCCAACACCCTGTGCTTGCTCAGTCTGTGTTGGCTGCCTGACACTAAAACCAGGTACCACAGCCACAGATTTACTACTTTTATTCTGTGCAATAGCTGAATTTACTGCCTTTAGAAGGAAAAAAACCCAGCCTTCCAGGAAGGCAAGTATTTGTTAAAAGATCTAGTAGGAGCATAGCTCACAGAAGAGAAAGTTTCCAGAATGTCCTACATAACACAAATGTGCCCCAGGGTTTATTTTAATAATTCTTCAATTATTGCCTTGCTGGTGTCTGTTTTAGTCCAGGCCATGGAGATGTTTCTAATGGAAATCATCAATTCATCACGGAGACCATTTGCAAGAATATAATCACAGGGATGAAAACAGACACATGCTCAAGCTAATAATGAGGACTACAGAAAAAGAGGGAAGATTTTATGATTCTGTTATTTTTAATGACAGCTATTTGCTCCTGCGTCTTAACAAACCAGGCTGGACAACTGCCAAGCATTCTGGTTTTTATTGGGACTGTCCCTTGGCCTTGGGAGAGATTTTAAATATCCATTTATACATTATTGCTCCAAGGCTGCCATCTATTCTAACACTTTACATTTTCCTTGACACACAAAATGCAAGGCTCCAGCTATTTCTTCGTTAATCAACACAAGTAGCCCCACAGTAACTTTATTTTCAAGACAGAAGAGCGAATCAATGCCAAGAAGCCAACCCTCACAGGTCATGCTCAATATTTTAGGAGTTTGTGTTGCAATTGCCTTGTCTATTTCTGTAATAATTTTTAATGGATGGATTAGTGACAAGCTGTAAAGCTTATGTTTGTAAAAAGCAAATCCATGATTGATACAACAAAGAATCAAACTTAGCTGGGAAAATGGAGAAAAGCTTAACCAGACTGTCTCACATGCAGAAATCTGTGGGAGCTACATCCAGTGCCAAAAGTCCAACACAGTGCTGTTCAAAGACTCTTCTCTGTCTCACAGCAAACACGTGGGTCATCTGCTGGGGCAGGGCACAGTGACACTCCTGCCCATCCCACATGACAGCATCCTAAAAATCCCTCTCCTGGGAGTGGCACCCCAAAGACAGCTCCTAGTAAGCACCACCCTGAGGCAGAGGGGCCAAAAAGTAAAGACCTCATTCCTCTCAGCCTCCAAAGCATCCAACAGGATTATCCCAAAGCCTCAAAGAAACCTTGTTGATGCCTCCTGTTAGCCACGCTCTGTACAAAGTTCTTCCTTGAGCCCTGCTCCCTGGGGATCATAAAGGATATGATTTCCCCGTGTTTCACATTTCATACTTAAACTGCCCTGTAAAATCCCATTCATGAGCAAGCCCCAAGCAACAGCAGAAATACAAGCTGTAAAACTGCATTGGCTTCAGACTACAGCATGGAACTGCTCCTTCCAGCCCAGCCTTGCTGCTCCTGGGGAGGCCCAGGGCAGGACACAACTCCAGGAGGGAGCTTTCTGCCAGGCATGCTGCCCACAGACAAGGTGTGTGTCAGCACAAGTGGTTTGGGGCCTTATCCCGCTTCTGGGGGATCCAAAGGGTTGTCCTCAGCTGGTCTGAACTGCCACCCCAACAGCTCAGTACATCCCATAGGGAATCCTTGGCATTAACATTTAACTGGTGTCTACTTAAGTTGGTCAGCAGAGGATCTGTTAAGATCCTGGACATTCTTGCTGACAAAACTACATGACCTCATAATTTCATGGATTCAGCACTGACTTAAAAAAATAAGTCTGTAATCTTCCTTTTCCATTTTGTAGGGATACTCCTAGGCCCTGGAGTATCCCAGTATCTCCAATCCTGGCTCCTAAGCATTTGTTGTGTATGTTAAAAATACAGAAATGTGAAAACTAAAATCAAAACCTCCTCCTCCATCCCAAACTGATCAAACCTAAAAAATAATCTAGCAAATATAACCCTGGGATGTGTGATTTATACACTAAGAACATTAGGGAGTTAATAAGATGGATGGACACAAGGGGGTTTTTTTTCCTAATACGGTAGTCAAAGCACATTGCAAAAACTCATGGATGAAAATGAAATGCAGACTTTGGCTACAGGGCTCATCAGCCCTGCACAGCAATCCTGAGTATCCAGATTTTGGCAACAGCATCTGAAAAATGATGCCCAATGCACTTAGCTGAAGTATACCACTATTTTAACTTTTTAAAAAGGAATAAGTGCCCTGTCTGTGCATATAACCCATGAGAGAGCTTTTTCATGGTCCTTACTTTTGTAAAGCTGTTGCCTCCCAGCACCTTGGAACCTGCACACCAATGCACAAGTATTAGAATAAAATTATCAGTGCAACTGCTTTTCTGCTTGAGAGGGATTCACAGGTTGAAAACAGAGAAAAATGTATTAACAGTCAGTGCTCTCAGTCCAGGCACTGCCAAGCAGGCACCGTGTCTCCCTAAGCCAATGCACTCAAATCAGTGAACTGCTACTCTACTGGTCCAAAGGAAGAGACCAAACCCAAGTGCTAAGAGGGTAAATATCCACAGCTACATGCTGTGACTTCTCTGCTATCAGGCAACTTTTGATTCCCTGCGTACCAAGCAAAGTTTCATTAACACCAGACATGGCAAAGAAATTAATATTACTGCAGTATTTACATCTGATACTCACAATATGAAAGCTACCACACAACCCCATAATTCCCCCCAGAATTCTGGTGCCAGTAGACAGGAGGTGTGAGACATGCAGGATCACTGCCCTCCCATACAGACATGAAGGCATGGCCAAGGCAAGAGCTTCACCTTGGGGACTTGCCTTTAATCTTTGCTCTGCCACACATTTCCTCTGCAACCTTGGGCAAACCAGTGAAGGATGACTCTAAAAAGGGACTTAGGTCCTTGGAGAGGGAATTAGGGTTTGGATAATCCAGATGCTGCTGCTGCTGCCAGCAGGTTAAGGCTTGACAACTGTGAGCAGCAAAGCTCCCAGGACTTGGGGCACAAGCTCTGCTCCCTGTTCCAGACATAAGAGAGGAGAGGGGAATCAAGTCAATAGGTCCAACTCCTGGAAAGTGTCCTCAACCACAGGATGTTTTCCATACTTCCTTCTGAAAGTATTCCACCTCTCAGAAAATAACTCAAGACTCCCTCAGCACCATAACACTTCCTCAGCACTGTGACTGCAGTATTGATGCCAATGTCATGGAACAGTAACAGGGTCCATTAAAGTGAACGTCAGTTGTTCCCTTAACCTTTGCAGGGAGCCAGATAAATCCCTTTAAGAAATATGTTCATCCTGTCCTGCTTTTTTGAGACGGTAATCTTAGTCCACGTCTTCCATAACTAAAGGAAAAGTCACCATGCTGAGCTTGGCCTTGCAGCCAGAGTGCGTCTGTCCCTCCAGCAGGAAAACCAGGTGTATTTATGCAATGGAAGAAGCCATTCACTCTCACCGTGTGTTACAGACCAGTATGGAAAACAGACTTCACACTGATGATTTATAAAGTGCTTTAGGCAGCCCTTAAATAATGAGTTATAGCCAGGTATGAACATCCAAAGCCACTGATGAAAACGCTCTCCTGCTCTTGCTGTGTTATTTCTGCTGCTCTGGTTAAAAGAACCCAGCTCCCTTGTCCAGGTCCTCAGCCCAGTGCCAGAATTGACCCATCTCAGTGCCACAGATGTCTGCTTTCTATTTGGCCTGTGGTATTCCCTGTGCAATATTAAAATGTCATCAATTCAGTTTAACAGGCCAAGTAAAGGCCTTAGTCAACCATTTAACAGCTAAGTAAAACATATGGCAAATGCATATCAGTCCAGGGACTGCATTAAAAGTTTAAGGGTTCAATTAAGAGGAATCTCGCCAGTGTGTTCTCAGGAGGTTAGGAAAACAGAAATGCCAAATGTTTCCCCTGTTGCAGCTGTTAAGCACCAGGCTGGAAACCCCTTGTTAAAGTGCTTTTTGTTACAGTGCTATTCCAGTACATTAAAAACACCTCTGTATAGTACACCATTAAAATAAACTATTTATTAGGAAAACGGAGTTGATATTTTTATGATTTGGGGGTTTTTTTATAATTGTTTTTGTTGTTGTTGTGCTGCAATGTCCTACCTTAAGGGCCACCTGAATGCCAGGGTGCCCAACCCTCCCACAGGGCAATGCCTGATATCCCAGTGCTCCCAAGGCTGAAAGTTCTGACACAAAAGCAGTTGAACTTGACTTTCAGAGCTGCCTGAAGTCCTGTTTGAAGATGCAGAACCAAGCTGCATTATTCTAATTTCTTCCATGGTTCAGCATCCTTAGGGACGTAGTCACCCAGGAGAAAGAACATGTTAATTAATATGTGTTTTCAGATTCAAGCAGGCATTGACAATGTAATGGACTGACAATATTGTTGTAGAATGACAAGCACATCCCAAAACACCTCAGCTTGCAAGAACAGACATCCCTTGGGTCGAGTACAAGAGACTCCAGGTTCTGGGCCTCAAACAGTCTGATGTGTTCATCACACAACCAATGGTGGGCAAGTCCCACACAGACACCACCACAAACCTGACCCAGCAGGGAAAATGGCACTGCTGCTGCAATCAGGTTGTCCCTGCAGTGTTAGACCCACCCTGGGACCCACGGGTTTCTGCACTGCCCCTCTTGGCCACCCTGAGACCAAGACCCCCTACAAAAGATCAGGCTGAAATGCCATGCAGAGAGTGCAAAAAAAAGCAGCAGCTCCTTGGTGGAGCAGTGAGATCACAAGACTGGGCTTGCTCCAGAGACAGACGGCACAACAATAGTCACGATTTCTGCTGCCATTGTTATTTATAGGCACAAAAATATAGTTCATTTAGAAACTCAGAGCAAGCTGCCAAACTAGAGACAGCAGCTGAACCCACCGCCGTGGTTTAGGATATTCCCTCCTGCAGCAGCAGATGCAAACGCTGAAGGGCAGCAGCTCTGGGGCGGGATGGTGAAGTTCTGCTGGCATCTGGTCCATGCTGGCACATGAGCCACCAGCCAAGGCAAGATGGTCAATTTCAATATCCATACGGAAAAAAGCAGAGAGACACTGAGCTCTGAATCCCTGCAGTCAACTGGCATTTTATCCCCTGACTAAAAGGAGGCTTTGATTTTGGCCCTAAGGTCCTCAAGCAACAGATGGGACATGGCATAAAGATGTGATCCCAAAAATACTCTGTGGAGAACCCCAGCTGCAGGGAAAGATAAATGCAACCACCTAGAAAATATAGATATCAGGGATTTCAGCAGGTTCCAATACAGTGAGTGGGGTATTACAGACTTCCCAGGTCTCCTCTCTGCCATGCTGCTCTCCCCTGACACTCTGATGAAGGTTTCCTCTCCTGGTTTAGGGTACTGATGATGGTCAGAGCTTATTCCTGCTTCTGTACTGTGCTCCATCTCTCCTCACAGCTCACTGATTTGGGGAGGTCACCTTGTCCCCCTGCCCTCATCACTCCACTTGGGAGACACCCATCCCACATCCTGCAGCACTGGGGGGGGGAGGGTTCAGACCACAAGCTGTCACTATTCTCATAATGGACACAACACTGAAACTGAAAATTGGGAAGAATGAACTTATTTTTTGTTTATTTCCTGTAATTTGGTACAACTAAACCCAAACATAAAAAATATTTTCAAACAACAGTCATACTGAGAATAGATCACAGGGCACAGTGCAAAAGCAACCAGTAATTCAAACATTAATGCTTTTTATTAAACAAATAAAACACTCTGACAAATGCCTCAGAGTCTACAAATTATTCTCACAACTATGCAGAACTACTTTATGTTTCAGCTTTAGGGCATTGTTTAAAATTTCCTCTAGCGCTGTTTTTAAGAAAAGTCAATTTATTTCACCCAAGTGGAGATTTAAGACATCAGAGAGCCATCTGGTGGTTTGATTGCCTTCTAATTAAAATTCGTCTCTTGGGCTCTTGACTTCCTCTGATGCAGAGCTAAATTGTCTGCCCCAGAGCATAAAAGCAGAAAAATTAAGAACAGTAAGATGTGTGAAAATAAAATTTGACATACAGAATTTCAGACAAGATTTTTGGCATTGATTTGTAAATGTGAGCAGTCCACAAACCATGGGTGATGTTTTTTCTCTCTGAATTATTTTATCTTTTTTACAAGGTTAGAAGTGGAGTAAAGTTTCACAAAAATCATCCTATGATGGAAAATCAGAGGATGGAAAAAGAAAGTATTAAGTAAGCTTATGCTGCATTTCTATGGAATTGATATTTCTTAGAAAGCTTCACTGTTTTCCCCTATGACTTCATAAATCTTGAAAGAGAACTGTACCTGTGGCTTTGGAAATACAGAAAACAAAAAGAAAAAAAGAAAGAGAAAAACCTCAGATGCTAAAATGAAGCATTACGCTGGTTCAGGCATTCCCCTGGCATTTTTTTCCAAGAGGGAATCAAAGCCCCATCATCAGTGTCTGGATGGGTACCCACTGTCGAAGCTGCTGTGGGCAGGGTGGGGGTCCCAGCCTGGCGCTGTCCCCTGGCACAGAGGTGTGGAACCAGAAGCTGCAGCTCCCCTTGCTGTTGGACCTGACCAGGTCTGTGTTAGGTGTGCAGGAGTCCAGCTGCCAAACTCACCTCGCCCAGGGCTCAGCAGAGGAAGGACTTGATAATCTAGCTAATTAAGTCAGTGCCGAGCTCATTACTGGTCAGAGACTGGAGTAAATAACAACAGGCAACTTAGGAAGCTCTTCCCACCCTCAGGGATGGCAGAAGCTGTCTTCATTATGACAGGTTTGATTGTCAACTCCTATATTCCAGCTAAATGTAATTTTGGATGTCCAAATCCTTCCTGGCATTTGGCCCTTATCTCTCTATTCCTGCACAGCCTTGTCCTTACCTCTCCATCATTGTACAGACCCGACTCTGCAAGTTTTATTCGCAGATCTGAACCTCCTAAACAGAAGTTCAGGCAGGGCCAGAGTGGATGTGCAGTTCCACTCCCACGATAAATCTACCCTCATGACGCATCCCAATCTGGATCAGGATCACCACTGTCACTACTGGGGTTATGACAAACTAATCCACGTGTTTTGGTTTTTCTGAGAAAACTCAAATTTGCAAAGCTTCGATGTATAGGTCTCATTAGTAATTGTGCAAACCTCCCCCTGGACTATGGAGAAGTGTTAAGCAAGAGCAGGGACAGATGGTGACCAGGCAGCATGTCCTCTCTGGGAAGACACAGGAGATGTCATTCCCAGAAAAGATGGCAGGAGTCACACCTGAGCCGCAGCAAAGAGACTCTGTGCTGCTTTCTGGAAGGCAGCAAAGCCTGAACTCTGGGATGCCACGGCTTTCCTAGAGCTCACACATCATCATTAACCTGTCTGTGTTTGCCTGTAAAGAAACCCAAACCCATAAGATCCTGATTTCAGCCTGGATCAGTGCTACTGCTTCCAACAAAAAGCACAGAGGAGAAAAGTTACCTAGAAACAAAACAGCAACTTTTGAGGGTTTGTAGCAAGAGGAGGACAGCTAGGTTTGTTTTATACTTCTGGTAGGGATATTGAGTGATTCATTCATCCTTCTGTGTTTAGTTGGTGTTCCTCGTCCTTCCTCAGCCACTTTTTCTCCTTATTCCTAGTATTTTCATCCTTTGTATTTCTCCCTGATCCCCACAGGAGGAGCCTCAGTACCACGTTAGCAGGCAGAATTTGAGACTGCCAAAGAGCTTCTGCAGTTTCACCCCATACACACGGCTGTCCTTCCAGTTATTAGCCAGGAAAGATTTATTTTAAATGACTGTGAAAGAGCACACTGATCAATCTGGAAAGATTTTCTAGGGATATTTTCCATGGACTGAAATCCCTTTAGTCAGAGGCACTTGGCACGTCAGGGGCTATAATCTGAGAATGATTCTCAATTCCATGTGTAGCGGGTTATTTATGGGGGAAAAGTTACATCAGAAAGCATTTGCAGGATCACAAGATGAAATATACCTTTAACACCTTCTCTTCCAGAAAATCACAGATTTCTGAAGTGTTGTAGAGTAGCTGGTTATACAGCTTCAGCCTGGAAATGGGCAAAGCTAGGTTCTGAAAATTGTGTATTTCTGTTTTGACACCACCACAGGCTCCTTCTGTGCCCTAAAGCACGTTTTTCCCTTCCTAATGTTTCACACCACCTTCTGCTGTTTTTCTGATCAGTGAGCTCCAGGACTTGTGAGACCTCCAAGGTAAGAGCAATGTACCCATGCCTTACTAACCTCTCAGCACAGAGCATCACATCATCCCCACAGTCAGGCTGGGAGCACAGATGGATCCTTCCCCGTCCATGCTCTCAGGTTTTCCAACCAGAAGAGGATGGAATGCACCACCCCACAAACCAAGATCCACCTAGAGCACATACATGGGCCCAGGATGATGGAGATGCTCCCAGGGTCCCACCTTAGATTTGGCCCTTGTGCTAAGAAAAATCTCAGCTGGCCTCTGGTCTCTGTTCTGGAACAGAAAAACAGTTATACTCTATTTCTCCCACTCAAATTTGCTGGTAGTAGAAACAGTTGCTGGAGCAACTGCTTCTTGGTGCTCTAAGGCTGGTTAATTAGAAATCTATTGATTGACGTTACATGAGAAATAACAGATCTTTTATTTTTCAGATGTTTAATTATTAATAAATTAATGAGATGGAAACTGAAGTGCAAGGAAAAACGGTTCTTAGTCTGAAGGAAGTTAATATAAAATCTAAAATGCATTCTCTTCCACCTTATTAACTTTGAGATTGATGTAATATCCTCAAGAGATTTAGTTGGTCTCTTCTCTTAAGTTTATATTCAGATTTGCACAAAAGTAGTTTCTATATGCAGACGAGATCTTGAAAGAATTTTCTTTCACAGAATGAATTTTCCTATTTGGAAAAAGGAAAACAGAACAGAGCCATTTATAAAATGTTGGACCAACTGACCCAGTAAAATCTGAAGACAAATGTTACTGAGAAAATTTTTACTCCAGAGGAGAATCAGCCTGAGACAAGTTTTCCATCATTAAAACACAAACTGTACTATGCAAAATTCTTGGAGGAAATTCATTATATGGCCCATTACTGATCCTGGGGAACGAGACCCAATGCATCAGCAACATCAGCCAGTTTCTGCTCTAATTTTCTTGGCATTAGAGGCAATTTCAAAATGCACTAGACAGAAGCAGGGAGAAAAACTCCTGCATTATTCTGTCCCTCAAACTTTTAACTGCTGTCTCTGAGTTGCAGAATTGCTCTCCACTTCTCTTCTGCTCAGCTTTGAGTGACAGATCTGCTCACATTTCATTCAGAGGACTTCGACTACCGGGGAAGTGTGTCCTCATGCTCATCATAAAAATCTCCTTTCTTTCATTCTTTTCTTCCTTTCACACCATTCCTACCCTCTCTGAGGTGAGCGTCTCAAACCCAGTATCAACCATGGAAACCTCAGCTTTGATGTCCTTCTGTAGCGTGGCTGTTCTCTAAGGTCTTGCACCCAATGGGATGCTTCCCAAATTCTCCTGCTCTTCCTCTGCGAGCTACCATTGGAATCACCACTGCTGCTATATCACAAACCCTGTCAGGATCTCCTTCTCCTTCTGAGGGTGTCTGGAAACCCCATCACTAACACTCAAACCACCAACACTTCTTCTCTGCCACTGGGTAACTCTGAGCTGTTTATGGAGCACACGTCTTCTAAAATTCAAAAGAATATGTTAAAATTACCATAACTTAATGTCACAGGAGAGATGAGCTCCAAAGTTTTCTTTGGAATTTCTTGCTGAACAGAATTTTCTGCAGCCGGTATTTACTTTTCCCTGAAAAAATGGATACTTCCCTCTCCTCACCTCAGTAAGAGCCTGAATCACAGATCACTGAGCATATGGAAAAACTGACAGTGACTGCAATGGTTTTGAGCAGCATCCCACATGCACACGTAAGCTTTTAACCCAAATGCCCTCCCAGAGCATGGTTTATCCTAGACTGGGGGTTTACTGATGTTTCCTCTTGAGAAACAGAGGGATCTGCAGTGCCATACTTGCTCCTGCAGGTTAAGAGCGCCGCAGGAATTGTCTACTGGCTTCTTTAACACCTACAGTCAGAGTTTGGAATCAGAAAAGGTCTGTCACCATTTTCCAACAGCAGCCAGTTTCTCTCCCCTAGCAGCCTGCATCCACCACATACTGTGCATAACATACCCTGTATTCACTATTGCTTGGTCAAAGTAACCTTTTGAGTTCTTTTAAACTCTTCCCAGGAATTTCTGCCAGCCTCTTAAAACATTTCTGTACTTCTTGTCTCAGATAGTCTCAATATCCTAATGCTTTTTCAAACATCGTGGGTGATGCATGAAATTCTACATTCCCCTGTCAAGCCCTCAAAATAACCACTCTATACTTGGAAAAGGAAACACCCCTCTGTTTCAGTCACCAGGAAACACTGAGCTGTTTATGGGGCACATGCTACCACTTTCAAACCTCACAAGAATATGTATTTCCTTCTGTTGAAGGCGCTCTTGTAGAATCTCTCTTTAGCAGGGAGATATCAACACAAAACGCACAGGGATCCACTTATATCCAAGATATAACTCTACTCTTCCATCAGATACATCTCTGATTAGCCAGTGGTTCAAAAATTATTAGGAAATATGTGGGGAGAGAACAGAAAGGCCCATGCTTCTCTCTGGGAAATCAGCTTGAAATGGATGCTGTAAGTAACATATACAAATATCCTTTTGTGTGTTTGACAATTTAGTTTAGACCTTAACTGCTGAACTGAATCACTTTCAAACTACATAGTAAAACAAATGACTGCAGAAGCCTAAATGTATGAGTATAAATACCTTTTAGATATCTTGAAATTTCAGACAATGAATCAAAGAGAAACAGAGGGACGCAGTCATATTTTTAATCACTTTCCTACTACTCAAATTATAAGAAACAATGAAATACATCATAAGAGACACTTCGGAATATTTTGGCAGGCTGCTGAACTGAAATTCAGTGGCTTGACATGCTATCTCGGATAATTTAACTTTGAAGCCTTTGTTAATTCTTCTCTGGATTACTGCCGAACATAAACTTGATTTCAAAGCTCACCCTGTTTGGCTTTGCACATCTGAACTGAGAATGACATAAAACACATTAAGTAGCTCCTGGAGAGCTCTTTAAAAGTGTTATTGATCAGAGCAGTGTTTGAGTGCTGGGTTGGCTGTGTGAGTGCTGGTGGACCCACAACATGAGGGCTGAAGGGCAGCAAGGAAGGGCAACTCACTGGATGCTGTGCTGGAGATTGCACATCTTGCTGGGCTGCTCTCAGCAGCTTGGACGTGGTGGCTTGGTCCATGCTGAAAGCTGAGCCTCCCAACAGCCAACCATGATGTCAAATTCATGTGTGAGACAGCACACAACTCCTGCACACCACAGCCTTCCAGCATAGTCTTCCTCATCCTCATCCACTCTGTAACACCAGGCACAGCCCTTCAGGCTTGCAGCCCTCAGACTGGGGGTCCTGTTGGTTCTCTCCTCCTCACTGTCTTTGAGCGTGGACTTCTCCCAGAGACCACCCGCGTGTCTCGCCTTTCCCGCCAGCTCTGACTCAGCCAGCGTAGGACTGCAAGCAGCAATGAGAGGCAGATCCATGACAGCTTCCTCCCAATTTACTCCCTCCTCCCCTCCCTCACGGCCGAGCAGCTCTTCACACCGGCGGGGACGCACAGGATGCTGCCGCAGCACCGACTCCTACCCACCAGCTGCTATGCTCAACTTGGTATCGACAGTGTCCTTTCTGCCCTGGAACAGGAGCAATCAGCCCAGCCTCCAGGACCAGAGACACCAAGTCCAGCCCTAAGACCCCCTCCTCCCCAGTCCTCAAATTGACTGGGATGGGAGACATGAAGGTCCTCTCAAGGAAGCTGTGGATTTGCTTGAGAATCTGACTATGCCGATCCAATGTCAGGACTTTGGGGTCTCCCTCTGCTTGGAGGAAGATGTAGGACACACCTACAAATGCCAACTAAATAAAGGCCAGGAAATGAGCTTAAGCACTCACTTAGGCACGGAATGTGTGAGGTTTGAGGATACCCTCCTAGGTCACACCCTGGCTCTGGTTTGGGGGAGCCCAGGATGCTGCCTCAGCACCGACTCCTACCCACCAGCTGCTATGCTCAACTTGGTATCGACAGTGTCCTTTCTGCCCTGGAACAGGAGCAATCAGCCCAGCCTCCAGGACCAGAGACACCAAGTCCAGCCCTAAGACCCCCTCCTCCCCAGTCCTCAAATTGACTGGGATGGGAGACATGAAGGTCCTCTCAAGGAAGCTGTGGATTTGCTTGAGAATCTGACTATGCCGATCCAATGTCAGGACTTTGGGGTCTCCCTCTGCTTGGAGGAAGATGTAGGACACACCTACAAATGCCAACTAAATAAAGGCCAGGAAATGAGCTTAAGCACTCACTTAGGCACGGAATGTGTGAGGTTTGAGGATACCCTCCTAGGTCACACCCTGGCTCTGGTTTGTATAAGTACAATGAGATCTCCCTCCAACATATCCCAGCTTCCCACACTGGTCACCAGATTACACAATTCACACCCTTCGTGCCATGCTATGAAAGTAGACTGCAACATGGTCCTTCTCATGCTGTGAGACCTTCTGAACTGGAAAATGCCCAGTAGCATATTGATCATATCGTGAGGGACATCATGGCACCATCCAAGGCCTCAAGGAGACAAGGGCCGCTGCTCTGTGCTGTGGAGGTACATGTACTGCAGAGCAGCCTGGCCACAAGCAGGGTAGGTGAAGTTTGCCCAAGGTTTGCCCAGAAGTCATGAACGAGCTCTTTGCCCGGTTTGTTTAGCAAGCCTGAACCAAGTAGGCCTGGGAAGAATTCCTCACCATAAGCAGCAGGTTTGGTCCACTCCTACCCTTTCATCTGCAAATTTTGTTCACCAAAGTACTTACTTCCCTCGCTTATCACAACCACTCTACCATCCCATGCAATACTCGTTTGTTTTGGTTTTTTTTCAATTGTAATTGAAATCCCATGCAATGCTCGTTTATTTTGGTTTTTTTTCAATTATAACAGCTCTTTCCAGAGGCAAAACCTAATCTTTCACCTAGGGGACTGATTCCATCAAAATTAGCAGAAAAATTCAAGCTGAATTCAGCTACAGCATGTTGTGCCCCTAGATGTGGGCACAGACACACAGTCTCTATTCAGCAGTGTTGAGAAAGCCCCAGCAAGTGTCAAAGCCGATACCAACTCCTTGGCTGGGTATGTAAAGCAGATCAGTGCTGCTCGCCACCATCCTCATCCCACTAGTCCTGCTTGTTCTCTGTCTTGCTTCCAGTCTCTCCACACAGTCCTCAAAGCTCCCTCTGTGGCATTCGGTTTGTACCAAGTACAGGTAAAAGGAAGAGGGTATTCCTTGCAGAATGTGAAATGAGATTACTCAATGGTCCCAGATAGTTTGACGGTTGTTAATTTCCATCAGCCTGTTTCTTAATGCAGTTTTGACAAGCGAGGGAAGTCTCTGCAGAACACAGTTGAGCCCAGGAGCCAGATCATGGCGGAAATGATCGGGTCAATGTGGTTTCAAGACACAACTATAACCCCTCCCCAAAACTGGTAGTAAACACCAGATCACTGTAGCCAGAGATCAGCCATTCCTTTGTTTTTGAAGGCAAAATTTACCCTAATGCAGACACATGGCTCTTCCTCTGCACCACACATCTGTGCTCACTTGTGCTGGTCATGTGAGAAATGATCTTCCTAAGTGTACAACACTTACACCTTTAAGCACAGGAGACTGAAGTTACCTGCTCAGGGCTTTCAACAATTTATCTGACCACATGTAAATCATTTACCAAATTACCTGTAAATCAACTGAGGAATGTATTTCAGAGGAAATAAAGAAAGTGCAGCTCAAGACAGTACTCGGAACAGCCAAAGATGAAACTCACGGTCATTCAGATCAATTTGGGGCAGAACTGTTGTATCTGGTGGGCCTGTGGTCTGTCCTGTATGTACCCTACAACTCCACCAATGTGCAGTACCACTTCTCAACATCACCTTGATTTGTTTTTGTTCTCTAACACAACTATTAACAATTTCCCAGCGAAAATCATGTCCAGAGAATTACTAATCTTGGTAATCTATGATATGAGATTGTGGGAGTGGGTCTTTGTTTCCTGGACAGTTATACTTTAACATATTACTTGGACTTACTAATGCACACGGTAGAAATAAATCTATGCACCATGCCTCAAATTTGTAAAGGCCTCATTGAAATGAAAAGGAAAATGTTTAGAAAACTGCTGGAAAAATACAAAGCCATCAGTTAATTAGCATTAGCTAAGGAACTGCAGGAATAACTGAATTAGCCTATTTTCTTGCTGTAGGTAAAGATTAAAATGTATTCAATTCATGGCAGCTTTCAAGTTGCTAAGGATTATGAGAACAATGCACACTATTTTCAGCTTGGCAGGGAGAGTGAATCAAATGCAAGAGCCCAATCCTTCAAAAACAACCCTTCAGATGATTCATCTGCAGAAGCCAGGCTGGAACACCCTGCGTGGCCTGACACCACTACATTGCCTCTCTGTGGGAGCCAAGGCAAAGTCCCCACCACACATTCAGACATGTAATTAAGAGACTGGAAGTGTTCAAGGTCAGGTGGGATGGAAATTCGAACAACTTGCTAATGAAACATGCACCTGCTCAATGGCAGAGGTGGATGGAATAGATGATCTTTAAAAAGTCCCTTTTGGTTCAAACCCTTCTGTGATTCTACAACTTATCAGAAAATAAAGTTTTAGAATCTTCAAAAGAAATTCTGAACATATTGAAGAAGTAAAACCTTACAAGAAACTGTATTTGCTTTGCACCTCTCTGTACCAATGAGTTCTACAGGGCAAAGGCTTCACAGCTTAATTGTGCAAGACTAAGCTACCCTGGAATCTGATGCTATCTGCTGAGTAAGAATTCAAGATGAAGGGAAGTGGCATACGTGTTGGTTTAGGAATTTCTCTGAAAATCATAAAGAATGTAAAATTCTTTAAAATTAGTCATTACATGAGAAGTAAGACTTTGGAAAGAAAATGTTTTTTTCTAAACACAATGCTAATATTCTAAAGGGCACTTGTGTCTTCAGACTGAAAAAAGGGGACTATTTTATGCAAAGTCCAAACAGAATAAAAACAGCACATATTTCCTTTGCCTTGCAAATAACTATTCAACAGGAACAGGAACTGGAGGCAATGAATATAATTTACTACCAAGAGGCTATAGATTAAATAAACAGCAAGGAAGTAAATTTTGCATTCACAGCCACATGGCATGCTACACGCATGACTGAGGGTACACAAGACAGTGTCTCAAACCTAGGGTCAATTTTCCTGCCACAGAGTCAATTCTCTTGCTGCCAGCTTGGGTTCCCTCTCCCATTTCTTCTCCTTGTCCTGCCCTTGGGAGAGACTGAATCACCAAGCACAGGTACCTGTGGCTAAATAAGGGCTGGGATCCACAGGTGGCAATAACCTGGCAGGGTTTAACTCTGCAAACCACTTCTAAGACCCTCGTGTTCATGTCAGCAGCAAGACTGTGGACAGGCTGAAGTTTGAATTGTGTCAGAAAGCTCTGAAAAGAGCGCACCAGAAGGAGCTCTTGGTGCAGTGATTTGTGCCACAGGGTGATGGAGAGTGGTGCCAGGCCAATGCTTAATGGATAAACTGATGTATTCCCACCCTGAAATCTAAAAATTCAAACCAGGAGAAAGCTTTTAGATGCTTTGCTTTTCTTTTTTAATGGCTTTTTGGTGACAGTGTCCATATCTTTTGCAGAGAGGGAGCAGGATTCAGACGATTTATTTTGAGAAATCCTTTGAAATGGAACTAAACCAGCCTTTAAGCAATATCACTGTGCTGGAAGTTGTACTTTAATCCACTTGGTGTTTGCACAATATATTTGTCTGAGGCACTTACATGCCTAAATTGATATTATTATCTCAAAACTTCATAGAGTTTAACAGAAAGGGCTGTTATTTCTACTTCCCAAAGGAGGAGCAGAGGCATGGAAACTGCCTGGTCTGTCACTGAACAGAAACAGGACACTGCCCTACAACTTGTCCACACTGACAGGGCTGATGACACGCTCCCCTGAGCTGGTTCACCCTGAGCCAGACATCCTCCTGGCCAGTGCCTGCACACAGCTCAGTGGACAGCACCAATACAGACCTTTTGTGTTTACTGGTAGAGATGGAGTCAAAAAGATCATTCATATCCACCCCCAGAGTGGGAATATGATGCCCAAGCACACCCAGACAACTTTCACAGCAGGGTTGGTGCGTATGACACAAGTATGACTTTCCTTCTGAGCTGGAGGGCACCTGGGCACACTCGGGATTCCCAAATCACCCACCACACCTTGCCTCCACAGACATCCACTCACACTGCACAGGGGGAGCACGAGCAGAGGTGCTGGAGACCCCCATACCACATGCTTTGGCACATTGCTCCTACATCCCCGTATCTGCAAGAACCACTTCCACCTACCTGCAACACAAAGAAATGGATATTAAAATTCAGGATACTGCTGTTCAGTTTCTACCCAGCCTGGGCTTAGCTGCTGCTTTATAGCTCTCCCTTACCAAGTTTTAACTGACGATTCTTTTTGTTCCCCTCCATTGATGGTATGATGCATTTGGCTGCCCCCACATCTATGCACAGGAGGTGAAATCCTGGCTTTATGTAAGTGGATTTTTAACTCTGGATGTCATATGTCTGCTGCTTGAGATTTCCACATACCTACATCATAAGGATAAATAAATCTATGCAATGATGATGGTCATCACCAGTCATGCTGTTACACTGAGTCACCAGACAGCCTGGATTCTGTTCTCTGTAGGTTTCTGCACAGACATGGATGGGATGGAGGGATAAAGCCACTGCACAGCTTCTGCAAAAAAGTAGGGAAATACTAGAGGGGATCAAGGCATGCCTGAATATGTTTTCAAAAGTGTCAATAGGTCCCAGCAAACAAGTGCATTCGCTTTTACACAGAAGGACCACAGTACTTCTCAGTGAACAACTCCAGAGGCCAGACTCCAGTACTCATATTTCTTTTAACAACTTATTCCATGAAGAGCAGCACTGACTCAAGAAAAAAAAAAAAAACAAACAAAAAACAACAAACAAAATCCCAATTAATCCTACCCAGAATTAATAAGGAAGGTATTCTCTTTCTGAGAGCAGGGAAATTAAAAGACAAAGTGATCTGAGACCACAATGTAAATCTGTGACAGCATGAGACGAGCTCTCAGATTTTCAGATCTGTGTGCTCTAACCACAAAAACATCCTCACAAGACTTCAAGAGCAGCAGCCACTGGTTCCTGTTACACAGTGCTGGTAAACAGGCTAGAATATTTTTCCATATATAAAAAGACCTGTCCTTTACCCACTCTGCTACATTTTCCAGTTTAGAGAAGAATATTAGAATTCCTTTAGCAGGATAAACTCAGTCTTCCCAGCACATAAGAGACAGCCTAATGAGCACCTACCACTGAGATGCTGTATCTGCTTCTACTTTCTCTTCCATATGGCTCAGCTTCTGCTTTTGCCTCCTCCTCCTTTGAGCTGTGAGCTGTCTCCTCTGCCACTATCCCTGACACACCTTGTGCAGGAAGAACCCCTTGATGAAGATGCACACAAGTGGAGCGGGCTGAGAGCAGTGCTCAGGAAAGCTCAGCTACAGGTGAAAATCTATTACATGACTATCACTTGGCCACATTTCACAGCATGCTCCAAGGAAATTCAGGCCAGAGAGAAGCTCTAGACCTTCAGCTAACAGACAGCAGCTCATCAGTTATTTTGCTATTTTTCCTTTCCTTCCCACGTTTTTACCTGTGGTGTTGTGCAAACTTTTGCCTTTTTGCTCCAAACTTTCAAACATACACAGCCATGAAGGTAGTAGCAAATTTCTTGAGTTATTTCAGCTCAGGTGGGACCAGGATTAAAGGAGAGACTCTTCAAAAGCAGCTCTCTCCATCTTCCAGCAGCAACTCTGCCTGCTCCTGTCTGTAGGCATGAGCTCTCCCGCACATGTCACAAGCACTCCTCACTTCCATTCCGTTATAAATAAATGCCCATACACATCAGAGGAACGGTCTTTCCCCAAAATGTTCCCACATGTTGTTTCCAGGAGCTGCCATGGCTCTCCTGACAGTGGTCACTTGTCAAAAGCAAGGAAAGGGATTCCAGCTGCAACCATGTTAAGTTGTGGAGGAAGAGAGTGCAAAATAAAATGCCTTTCCCTAGGAAATTTGCCTTTTAAAATACATTTCAGGCGGTGACACAATCTTCAGTGGCAGAGAGCTAACCTACATTTCCCTTGCCACCCTTCAGACAAGGCAGGACAGCACCAATGGGAAGCAAAACCTCTCTACAGCAAATACAGCTGCAAAAGCATCTGAAAAGAGCAGATTTAAAAGTTTCTGGCAGGGAGTTTTCAGCCCCAAGAAGCAAAATGTCAGGAGCACTTTCTGCAAGTGATCTTGCCCCATGCTTATAGGAAAACAAGCCTCAATGGACAGGAAAGACCCTGGGCTGCAGCAAGATAAATATTCCAGCAGATAAGCCTGGTGAGCAATCAGAGCAAGGTAATTTCTCTCTTCTCTGCTCAGCATTGCTTAATTATGGTTACACCTCTCCTATGTCATGGCACTGGGTAATGTTTTGCAGCAGGGTGACCATGAATTTTAGCACTCAGTATATCTGACACCACCTCACAAAAAGGAGCATCATAGTCATGGCAAAATGGATGCTTAGCTCTGTTTTCTCCTAAAGGAATAACCCCTTTTCTGGATCTGCAAGAGACTCACAGCAAAGTTTTCATGGTAAAAACCCTAAGGCAGAGAGAAATAGTTGCATGAATTTTAATTTTCTACCTGATTTTTAATATCACGGATGCCAAGCCCAGTTTTTAGTAATGCTGCCTCTGTTTATGTTAATGTAGGTCTTAAAATCTCAGCTCTCTTTCAGCGGATTTCAAACTGTATTTCCGACTCTTTCTTTACAATGCATTTTGGAGAATGGTATCTCCTTTCCTCAGGGACATATGGACACTTAAAGGCTCCACTACATCTCACTCAAGGATATCAGTGCTCCTTAGAGTATAATCAATTAGGGATGAAGAAAATAGAATTACAGAGTGGTTAAATGCTCCCTGCCAACAGAATAATCAGACAGAATAAACACCAAACTCCTCCAAACCATCTTCGGAACTAGGAGAACTAAAAGCCTTTTACAGCTAAGCCAGGATCACACAGGCCAAATGGGAATTTTGTCTTGGAGAAGGGAAAAGATGACATAAATACTTGGGTCTCTGAACACACTCTTCCTCCAATTTAAGAGGGAAAAAATGGCCTTTACAGGCTAAGATATAACCATGTGGCATGAATCAGAATGAAATGAGCACATGTTCTATAAATGCATCAAAGAAAGGCTTCACCAGCAACAGTATTTTCTTTTTCTATAAAATGCTTAAAAAAGTAAAAGTTTGGCTACAGCAGACCTAACCACTGTTTCAGGGAAAAAAAAAAAAAAAGAAAAACACAAAATCCTCCACATTCATTTTCCACTGAATAATTTTCCAGGGACAATGTTTAAAGCAGAAACCTATGGCAAGTACTTCTGCAGTCCTATGAAAATAGTTTCTGTAAGAGGAGATAACCACAGTACTGCAAAAGGAAGTCAAAACAGGGTTTCAAACAGCAGCCTGTATTTCCACTAAAAATTCTAGGTTTTACACTCTCCTGTTTAAGGCCACGACCCCTAGCCAGCCACAGAAATCTGTACGAATTAGCCTAAAAATACACTCTATGTAGAGTTTTTGGGGCAATACAGACAAAATGTTTAGTGAGACATCTTTTCTTTCAGTGTGAATGTGGATGGGAGGATGATGCTCCATCATCACCTGCTTAGTGGGCTCTTCTGGAATTTGTACACAGAGTCTGGGTAATGCAATGCACATATAGCTGCAAGTTAACCCAGCACTGACTCTGGAGTCACTTACAGACTCTTAACCAGAGTCACCCACCTGACTGCATAACCTAGAACAGAGGCTGGAGCTGAGGCATGAGCATGCTTGGGAAATTGAACCTATTTTTCTGCCACAAAATCATAGAATGTCTTCTGGAACACACTGACATGTAACAGTCGTCAGCCTCCTACCGTCCCTTTCACCACAGCCTGTAAACCCTCCTCCAGAAGGAAACTTTTAATAATGTTTTCCATTAAAAGAATGGACTTGGGAATGCCCACGTTCATTTTGCATCTTGCTTCAATGCTGTGTTATTTCACTTCAGAGCTTTCCAGGTTGTTATGAAAGGCCTTTTCCGTTTAAATGAGTGTAACCATTTAATCAGAATGACTCCACATCATGCCTGAGAGAGATCCTACTGTATCATAATGAATTCTCACACTGTGGCATTTATGGATTTAACATTTATTATATGCTTTGCTGCAAAGCCCCTGAATTAAACACCAGCTACTTAACTGACTTTGGTGCACCACAGTGTAAATTACCAGGAACTGAAAGAAGCAGAACTAAATCTAAAAGACTCATTCAGTGACTACGTGAACATCAAGTAACTAGCAATGAAACTTCTGGGCAAAGCATGAAAGGAAGGAGATGCTTATCCCAAGCCAACAAAATGGAAAGAAAATTGCTAGGGCTCTAAACAGCCACCTTCCTGCTGTTTGGAGAGAAAAGCCTCACTCCTGCTCTCAGGGAAGCAGAGATATTATACAGGATTACTGGCAGATATGTACTGCTGCCCCATCAATTGACTGTTCCAGACCAAGCTGTACAATACAGGCACATACACCCCCATGCCCAGCTGCAAGAGAGCCCTAAATGGGGACTTAGTGAGGGAACTGCTGCTGGGCTGAAGGAAGAAACTCAAGTCGATGATGCCAAAACCTACTGATGTTAAAAAAAAAAAAAATCAATCAAAGCACATACTGTCACCTGAAGGATTTGGTACCAGACCTTGCTGGGGAGTGAACATTACATCAAATAACCCTCAGAAAGTACTTGTTTATTGTAATCACCAGCGTAAGGAAACAAGCAGATTTATGAGGCCTTCAAATCTTTCTGTAACTATAAAAATTAATACATTAGAACAAGGTTTATTTTGAATTTTGGCCAAACCTCTTGTTTTCTTTATTGACAACAGCAGCTTTGCAACAATAGATATCTCAAAAGAAAAAATCCATTTTCATCTGAACTGTTCACATTTCTGTAAAAGCAAACAATGTTACAATGCTGTCTGTTCAATGAAAATGAGAAAATTTTTCTCCCTTTCCTCTTTATTCACAAGGCTGTAGGGCAAAAAGATAATCACTCTCCATCAGGAGTAGCATGGCACTTTGATTAAAAAAAAACCCCAAACCCTCAGTGTTGCCTTGCTAATGAGTCCTTACTGGTATGTTTTGACTAAGGTAACAATAACAAGAGCAAGCTTTGGAACAAGGATGTTCACAATTGTCTCCACCTGTTGAAAGTGACAAAATATTCTAAGTGGAAATCATCACAAGAAAGTCTTTTGTAGTCTCCAAGGTGAAGAAGACTCTCACCATTCCTCTGTTGCTGTAGGAGGACTAGACTGTTGCCCAGGGACTCTCAAATGCCTGCTCTCAACCACAGCTGAAGCACAAGGAAGCAACACGACTGCTGCTCAGTGCCATTCCCAGGAAAAGGTGCCGTGTTTGGAGGAGACACGGGTACTAGGAGTTGCCAAAAATTCTGCCATAGCCAGAAAAAAACAAGAAGAAAAACCAAAAGTGTTGAGGGCAGGTAGGACTAGCCAATGAGCACATTCACACTTTCAGGATCAAAAAGAATCCACACAGTTGCAGGTGTCTAAAAGCCATTCTGGAGGTCAATCTGTGGTCTATTGATCTATTACCAATAAATTTGGCCACACTCTGATCTCTACCCTGACATTAATCTTTCCTAGTCCTCTTATAACCTCTCAGCCACTGGAGAAGGGGAGATCGTCCTTCATATTTAACATTGACCAGTGTAACCCAACTGATGGAATAATCTTTTTTTCCACAAAGGAAAAGATGTTAAATTGATGCTGGATTAATAACTGCTACCAAGTTCCCAGGGGCATGATGCCAAGGGCTAGTTTATGATGTAGTCAGCAGCTTGCAAAGCTCAAGTGGGAAAGTACTAAAGTACACTGAGATTGACTCCTTTAGCCTTTTAGCAGGGTTGCCTGTGTTGTTTAGTCAATATGCCTTTGGAAATTTTGATAAGGCTTAATTTTTTTTTTTTAGCTATACTAACAGAACATACTCTGACTTCTGTAACCACTAGAAACAGGCTGGAACCAAAACCTGTATTTCCCATGCCTAAGTAATAAGGGCAATTTCAAAATCCAATATCCCAGCTTGCAGTTTGGGCCCATATGTGCAGTATGGTCATGCTGAAGCCTGTGATGGGCCTAGGATTAATTTTCCTGAGCGCTTCTCCCACAGTCATGGTGTGACACGCCCAGTTGTGTCACATGTGCTCAATCCTGTTGCTGCTGTCCCACTTTGCTTTCCCTCTTCACCAGCTGGATTCATCCTTGGAGAGCTGTGCCTTCTATGCAGCGCAGTCCCCTCAGTTTGAGAACTTCTTGTCCACAAAAGCAGCAAAAGACTTTTTTCCACACTTATCTTGTTCCACTGCAGACTCACAAAGGTTGCTTTGCCCAAATACTGTTTCGCTCCATAAGCTGTGTGGAAATGAAGCCTTGCCTAACTAGAGCCCCTAAGTTTCTGCTCAGCTGTGACGCAAAGTCAGAGCAAAGCTCCCTTGGCACCTCACAGACTCCATCCTGGTTTGCCCAGATGTGCATCAGCCTTCTTGGTACTGCAGTTTTTATGTAGCATTTGCTCAAAAACCCCACTAAAACCAAGTGTACAATTTATTCAATAACTGATGACTGTAAAATTCATGCTTATTTGTTTGACCACAAATTGAGAACAGGTCTTTCCCTGGCCCATCCATTAAGTGTCCTAGCCAATAAACCACAAGATGCATCTGCCACATGCATATATAATAATAATCTTACTCCTGTGCAGCAAAAGGAGGTGCAGGAAGCAGGGGATCCAAGTCTTTTGATCCATACTCAGTGTATTTTCAATGGACGTCAGGCACTAAACCAGGCTGACGCTTTTGAGACACCCCAGCCAAGCCAGTAGTACTAGAAACAAAGAAGAGAGCAGAGTCTGTGGGTGTACAGCTGATGTCCCATCCTGTACCATGAAACAAACTGAATCCCTGCCACACAGTCATCAGCTCCAGTGTTCGTCATTCCTAGTGGTGTTTCTCTTGTTACCATTACTGGCATTACTACTACTAATAATAACAAACTCACTATCCTTAGAGAAAAGTGCTGCTGATGGGGCCTCTCAGATGTTTGGACACAGGTGTTTTCTGCTCCTGAAAAACCTAGTAAGCTTTTATCGTCCATTGGTAAGGCCCTGGAACAGGCTGACCAGAGAAGTTGTGGATATCTCATCCCTGTAAGTGTTTAACGCCAGGCTGGATGGGGCTTTGAGCAATCTGGTCTAGTGGAAGGTGTCCCTGCCCAGAGCAGGGGGTTGGAACTACATGATCTTTAAGGTCCCTTCAAACCAAAACCATTCTTTGGGTCTGTGATATAAATTCCATCGTGATTGCAGAGAGATTTCCTTCTGTCTTCTGCATAAAGCTTACACAAAACCCCCCAAGTAGGGGAACAAGCCTCACCTAAGGAATGTGGTGCGGCAGATCTGTGTTTTGCTTTAATTAGCATCCTGATGTGATAGCGGCTTGGCGTGCAGATCGCTGTTTTGTAACACACCGAGTCCTTGCTAGACTCCGTAAGGAACCTGGCAAACACAGCGCTTCCTTCCATTGTCTGTTGTTTTTCTTGGAGGCTGAGTGTTTTCACTGAAATGTCACTTACATACACAGCTCATGCTCGGCTGCTCTCAGAGTGCACTCAGACACTGGGCTTTCAAAAAACAAAGTGAATTCAGCACTTAATCACAGCTTAGCACTCTGCTTACTTGCTAGGAAATCATACTGTTGAAAGGCAAAATCACAAGGAGAGTAGTTCCGGTAATAACAAAAACTTGTGCAGATTTTACCACCGGTGGGTACCTGCCTGTTTGAGCTGCCTCCAAGGCATTGGCAGGGGTGGGAGGGGGGTTTGTGTG
>NW_008239288.1:1721334-1722762 GCF_000691975.1 Corvus brachyrhynchos
ATGGGACACTGGGACTCTGAGCCTGCAAACTTGTGGGCAGGGCGCTCCTCAGTGCGTGACTTGCACCCGGCAGGAAGGAGCCTCCGTCATCTCAGCTCTTCTGTGATGGAAATCATCTGAATAATTCAGCAGAGTTAAGAGACCAAGCTGGAAAAACTTCAAGGTTGGGGGTTTAGGCTCAGCTTGGGCAGGGCTTTTTTGCAAAGGTAAGGAGAAGTACTTCAGGGTTGGGTCAAACAGGGTATTCACCCTAAAAACTTGTTCTCAGCAGAGATGCCAAAGCTTCAAAAGACATCACACAGGGAAAATACTCTGGTTTCTTTGGAGAACCAGAAACAGCAGCTGACAGGATCTACGTAAAGCAGCCTTGCCAAGGAGATCAGATCACAGATGCCCCAAAGAGGTGGAGCACTATACATGCCAGACAGGCACTAGGGTTTTCACTTTCTTTAACTAAATCCTAGTATTAATAGGAGTTCCTCTGGAGTTGTCAATATTCCTGACTCTGCAAAAAATTACAATGAAACTCAGAGGTGGGTCTTCAGCTTTGACCATTACTTATCTAGCTACACACTTCCCCAGGCTGCTCCATATATTTTGGAGGTGCGTTTTAGACCCATTTTCAGCTTGTTTTCCAAAGGCAGTGACACAATAACTCTCCACCCCAACTTGCTAGCCCTTAGTAATTTCTGACCCACTGGGTCAACTTCAACCAACTTTGACAGAAGAGTAGAGATAGTAAAAATGTTAAGTTCCTACATATTTTAAGCAAAGATGGATGGATGGATGGATGAAGGAGAACAAGGAAATTACTGTCTTAATCGATTTTTAACATGGTCCCATATCTTTTGGAGAAGCAATAGCCCCAGGTCCTGTGGCTTTGACTAGTGTAGGTTACGCAAAATTCTCAGGGAAACCAAACTCTGCTGTTTCATGCTTCAGTGCAGGTGAACAATAGAGATGAAGTCAGAGCCCAGCCTTGGGCATCTGCTCTGATCTGCCCAGGCAGCATAGCCAGAAATGGTATTTGCAAATGGACCTGCAAAACTCAGGCAGAAAAGACATTTAGATTGGATTATTAGGAAAAATTTCTTCACTGAAAGGGTTGTCAAGCACAGGAACAGGCTACACAGGAAAGTGGTGGAGTCACCATCTCTGGAGGAACTTAAGATGTGTAGATGTGGCACTTGGGGACATGGCTTAGTGGTGGGATTGGCAGTGACAGGTTAATGGTTGGACTCGATGATCTTTGTGGACTTTTCCAACCTAGATGATTCTAAGATTCCACATGCTTCTGTAAATCCATTTTTATGCATGATTTTCTAGCATGCAGAAAATGAATCCTCAATACCCAAAGAGGCTGATTATGCTAATGAAACGTAAGTATCTGACATTACCAACCACAACAGATTATCAAGATCTTTCCCT
>NW_008239288.1:1722876-1730568 GCF_000691975.1 Corvus brachyrhynchos
CTATACTGACAGGTAAAATAAGGCAGATCACTGAGAAGATACAGTAGGGTAATTCTTATCAAATGGCACCAACAGCAACCAAAAATCCTATAACTGCTCATTAACAGAGCTCACTACTATACCAAAATAGTTCAGTAAAACTATTTCTGAAAGCAATTTATTCCCCCCTGTCTTCTATAATATCCTCTGGGGAAGTCTCACCCAGCATCCAGAAGGAATGGAACTTTAAGAGTTTCATTTTAGTTTTTTGTCTTTGTTGCCTATGTAGGTCTTAACAGTACTATAGGAAATCTAAGTTTGGGAAGGAGCAGATGTTTTCTTGGTTGGAAAGCACATCATCCTCACGGAAATACAACAAATGCTCTGCAGTATTTTTCTATAGTGCCTGCAAAATGTTGGCAGAGTCATCACAGGAGAGGCAGTGATTATCCTACATTTGTGTTCTGCTTTGCAGCTGCACCAGTAACCACCTCATACCACAGCTGAGCAATACTGTTGGGAGTGAAAGACAGCAAGGAGTTGTCCACAACCTTGCCAAACTTAGAGGCACTGGGTTGGAGTATCTTGCATTTTGGGAAAATAAAGAAAGAAGAAATAGTCCAGCCCAGCCCTTTCTAAGGAACAGTATAACCCCTTGAGACAGCACATGAAATTCCAAGTTGTCGAATCCAGGAATCTCCAACCTGGACTTCTGGTCTAAGAAGGACTAAGAGGATTGGGTCAGTTTGAACAGTTCTGTGATGGCTTGTGTACAATATATGTGAGAACAAGGTGGTGAAACCAAAGTCAGAGATCTTATTTCCCCATGAACAAGCCAGGAAACATACAGGGCAGATTCACCAACAGCTACGTAACCCTGGGAAGAGCTCCCAAGGGGGACTGGCAGGAACAAATTAAGTGTCAAGTAGACATGGACAGCTGCCTCTTAACCTCCCTTCTTTTCAAGTCCAGCACAAACACTGAGACCTTTACTTGCCCATATCTTTGACAGAATAAATGAGGTGTGATATTTATCCTTCAAGTTGGCCTGCTAACAAGCATGGCTTTCATGTAAAAGTAGATGTACTCAAGGACAAACATAAACAGGCAGGCTTGGTCTGCCTTCAAAAGCCTTCTCCCACAGAGGTGGTGCAAGATGCTCAGGGGCTGTAATGTGAATTTTCCACAACATAACGGAGTGCTTGGAAGGCTGGTAACGAAAATGCTGTCCACACCACAAAATAATCCTTGGGAAGTATTAGCTAGATACCACTTAGCAAGCAATGACCCAGGGAGAAGGGCATATGGATTTGAGATCTTTTGTGTTCATGATACTGATCTTTGAGTGGCCCTGATTTTACCCCCTCTTTTCTGCAATTGAAATGTGGCTTTCTCAAAGCTGCTTGATCAGAACCCCTTCTGCTTCACAGAACCCAAGTTTTAAATGTAGACAAATTAGGAGAAATTGTTTAGGAGACATACACAAAGATGAGAAGCTGAAAAACCCACAAGGAATCTAATAATAATCAAGGCAGAAATGTAAACAAATAGATAAGATACTTCATGCTGTGCACTGGTTCATAGCTATTGTATCAACAAGTTGGTGTTACCTTGGCAACAAGAGATTATCTGTACATGCCTTCTTTCAAACAGGAATCCATGAAAGGAGGCATGCAGAATGGATTTTGAGCCTCCTGGACCTTGCACTGTTGCCACCCAACTCTTGATATCAATTGATCCCAAGCCCAACTATTGATGAAAATTCAGAAGCAGTGCAGAGGTTGCATCATCCTTCATGTAACATCCACAGAGATGAGGGTGAGTACCTGGCCTTGTCCTCTTCACCTTGGGATAACCCAGCCCTTTCCCAAAAAAGTGCAGAAAGATTATTCCCTGCATTCAGTTTAATGCTCTTGATCTATCTTGTAACACAAGGCACAGCTCTTTGTTGGAGCTGGGCACTGCTTGGAGCTGCCACCTCAAACGCTGCTGATGAGCTCCTGCCTCTGGCTTCAGCTGGGCATCTTACCCCAGAGGGCATCAGTGAACCTGTGGCCCTCTGGAGCAGCTAAATGTTTGGCCTTTGGAAAATTAATTGGCTGGGTTTACTAGTACAGCTATAACAGGAAGGATAATTCCCTAGTAAGTGTTGAATAGTGATCAAGTAGAAATTTATACCAAGATACACACAGTGTCACCTCTGATTACAGAACTACACTTCAGATAACCCAAATATCCGGATGCAAGGATTTTATAAAAGTGATGGTTACGCTACATTAAACAAGCTAATAATAAGTAGGAATAATATCCATCTATTTTTTTAAAGAGATTAAACAAAACCAAGGATTTGTAAATCAACTTATCACAAAATTGGTACTTCCCACAATCCAGCTGGTTTGTTGGAATTTTTACAACATT
Source organism: Corvus brachyrhynchos (assembly GCF_000691975.1). Taxonomy (NCBI): domain Eukaryota; kingdom Metazoa; phylum Chordata; class Aves; order Passeriformes; family Corvidae; genus Corvus; species Corvus brachyrhynchos. The sequence continues at coordinate 1,725,274 of NW_008239288.1, forward strand.
ATCCTGTGCAAGTCCTTTTGCAGCACTTGGGATTGAAATGTAGGGCTACAAAAACACACTAAAAATTTACAGGACACTATTCTCCCCACAATGCCAGCACAACAACTTCTGAGGACATCACCATGCCTGGACCTTACCAACAGACAAGGGACCAGCATTTTTCCCCAGGGCTGAGGTATTTAACCCCAGAGCTGCCTCTATCAGATGCTCCAGGCTTCCCTATGGCACATCTGGCTTTTCTCAGCTGTAATTTACTTCCACTGCCCTGTCTGTCTGTTCTGCTCTTTTTTTGAAGTGATCTCACAAAACCACTCTGGTTTGATTTGGGTGAGACTAGTCACAAAACAATTTAATTCCCAATTTCACAACAACCCAGCACATCGTAACTGGAGATTTGGTTTTGACCATTCTCCAGGGATTTTGCAGTCTGTAGCACACAAGACAAATATCTCTCACATATCCCATCTTTCAGGTTAAAGGACAAACTCAGAACAAGAAGAGTTGGCAATTTTAACACAAAAACTTCATTAGGTTCAGTACTTACAACTGCATGACCAGATATAAATGGTTCGGGCTCTCATAGATGTCTTCCAGGGCAACTATATTTTCATGCTTGATCCTGAAAAAACACAAGGTAAGATAAGATGAAATAGTGATTTAATTTTTTTTTCACATGACTGCAAAACATAAAGCTATTTTTAACTACATACTACTTGTCAGTGTTTTATTCAACATCATAAACTTTTTGCAAGGACATGCAGTGATAGAACTGCAGGGATAATGGCTTTTAACTGAAAGAGAGTAGGTTTGGATTAGATATTTGGAAAAAATTCTTTACTCTGAGTGTGGTGAGGCACTGGCAGAAGCTGTTCAGGGAAGTTTCAGATGTCTCATCCCTGGAAGTGTTCAAGGCTGGATTGGATGGAGCTCTGAGCAACCTGATCTAATGGAAGGTCTCCCTGCCCAAGGCAGGGGGATTGGAACTAGATAATCTTTTGGGCCCTTTCAACAAAAGTAAACTGTCCAAAGTGCTTCACAGCCCAGAACACAGTCATTATTCAGAGAAATTTCTTTCAATCGTCTCTGAAGCCAAAATGTATAAGGGTTAAGTATCTGAGGCATCAGAGGTTTACAGTTCCTGTGTCAGATGAACGAAGATGGTTGGTTGGAGGCTGAATTCTCAGGACAGCTGAGAATGCAGGGTGCAAAGGACACTTTCCTCAGAGTGAAAAGGTGTGACAGGGAATTCTCAGGACACCTTTGCTGCAGGGTGCAAGGGAGTCACAGAGGCAGGGTGCAGGCTGGTCGGGAGCAAGCAGGGATCTGAGCCCATGGAGAAGTTGGCACAGGGAATCAGCAGCCATATGACAGCCTCACACTCCCCACCAAATTCGTGCTGCTCTGATTTTAAGCCTGGTCTCGATGCCCAAAATTTCCCTGCAGCATTATTAAGCACTGTGTGCAACAGCTCCAAGAGCCTTCATGGCTTTTCTGCATCCTCACCATTCCCACCAAGCCCTTGCCAAAATGCTAGCTTTAAAGAGAAAAATCATCTCTACAAGCACACATCTAATTAGCTACTTCAGCAATGCCTCTATGGGTTTGTTCCTTAAATGTTTACAAATAAATTTGCAAAGGATATATTTAACTTGTGCAAACCCTGAAGAGACTACCCCAGTACAACCCCAGGGCAGAATATTAATTACAGCAATTGCAGACAATATTTTAAGAGCAAGAGAAAGATGGAAAATTCTAAGAGGCCACACATTAAGCAACAGATGGGTATGTTCAGAAGGAAAGTAAACATGCACTATCAGCAAATGCAAAACTCTCTGCATGTTTCTAGGTTCAAGTAGGTTAATTAAGATGCTTAATCATGTGTCAGGACCTTATCCTTTATGGTCACAAGCGTCCTAACACCTGTGTGGTGATGTGGAGAGCAGAAAGTCCCTTGTGCCCAGCAGGATCTTTCCTGTAAGCATGCAGACTAATTCAATTTCCTCTGAATTCACTGGAAAGGTTATGACTGACCTGAATTTATGCCCCTAATCAGTCATCAAAAGCTGTGTTCGTGCAAGGACTTTCACACACAGGAAATTTAAGATCAACAATACGCAAACTCAAATATAATGCACTGTGAGATGTTAGAGCAACAAATACATGACTTGGCTCTTCATTCTATCCAAATGGCTGGAAAATCCCATGATACTTCAGCAGAATTTCCAGGTAGGCTGCATCCCAAATTAAATTCTTAGTACTTGCAACAGGAAACCAATACATCACCCACTTGGCTTTACACAGCAAGTGCTTGGAAGCATTTATTTTGTTGTGCAGGTCTAGTGCCCAGTCCCTTAAGGGTTAGATAGGGCAAGGGCAGGTTTGCCCTGTTTAGCTTAGTTGAAGGTATGTAAGAAATGATATTTCAAGCAATTAGTAATTTTAAATGAAAATTATTATATCTATTTTTCCATTTTTCTTTATGCACCAATGCATATTCACATGACCCTTTGTGCTCCTCCTACCATCAGGATGATGGCAGTTTAACACAAACAATCTGCCATAATGTTTAAAGCCCCCAGTTTAGTCTGCGATACGGTTTTCACTAATGCTTTGCATTTCTGTTTTTGAGAACCTCAGAGGTTCCCCAGAGCAGCCTAACCAACCCCGTCTGGGACAGCTGCAGCAACCCCTCACCATCACACACATGGTCACCCACGGCGAACAGCCGGGGGGCAGAGGCCAGGAAAGAGCTCATCGGGGATGCAACGCTGAGCGCTGGGGCTGCCGCAAGACCCTCTCCCCTCCCTCATTTGCAAACCAAACGGGAACCGCGCCCTGTGCTCTCGGAGGGAGGGCGGATAAACCTGCTCAGTGCTGCAGAGAAGGGGGGAGAAAAGGTTTAGTCCCACCCCCGCGGGGTCCTCTGCAATCAGATGCATCTGCCCCTCTCTGAAATCAGACGCAGGACGTAACCATGTGGGAAGACAGCAAATACGAAGTGTAATCTGGGAGAAGACAGCTGAGGAAGCTGAATCACCCCCAAAGGACACGAAGAGTAGTGTCTCATAGGGATGATGGCATTTGGAGCATGATGTCCCTTTGGGAGGTGATGTCTGTGCCTACCAGTCACCCCAACTGCTGGTGGCTGCTGCACTCCGGGGGCAGGATGAGAAGGGGAGGAGGCATTTTTCTCCCCTTTCTCTCAGCCTCCTCAAGACCAGAAAGGCCTCAATCGTGGTGTTGTGCAGTGTTTAATATCCCTGGAAAAGTGCACATCGCACACCTGCAAATTAAGCAGCTTGTCCTGAACAGCATTTCTCTACTCAGAGGAACTCTCAAATGACAAGCTATTAAAAGGAAAATGGAATTCAAAATTAAAAAATCAGCAACATGGAGATTACTTGGGGTGAAGGCCACAGTTTAGAGAAATTTGGGGGTTGTGTTGCTGGAGCTGGACCAGACCAGCTGTGGACTTCCCAGCAGAGGTCACTGCCACCAGCAGCAGCTCCTCTGCCACTCACTCCAGAAATTCACACAGAAATTCATGTGCTGCTTTCTTCCCTTTAAAGCATAAGCAAGCAATCCCTTACAGCCTTGATACACAATAATTAATCCTTCAAGGATGAACAATGTTCATTTCAATAATACACTGGGGTTTGGGCAAACGGGTGTGGCATCATCACAAGGTTTTGTTGGCACCACAAAGTCCAATGGGGATCGGGTAAATCTGTCCCACTACTCTGCTAGCAGATCAACAGTGCCAGACATGTGAGTAACAGGCAGACACTCACTTCTGGTTTGCAGAGAAGCTTGGGTACATCAAGAGCCAAGAAAAGCACTGTGAAGTGGCAGCTACTTGCTGGTCGCGGATCAGGAAGGATTTGGGGATGGGCTAATTAACTCCACTTTTATCCCCCTCTAGGAGCACCAAGTGAGTCTTAAAGGTTCAGAGGATTCATTCTGCTAAGCCTCCAAATGCCTGCACGCAGCCCTGCAGAAATACTGGACTGTATGATCTCCTCAAGACCTGACAGGATCTATTATTTTAAAAGGTGCTGCTCTCACTTTACAGAAGGGGAAGCATTGTGCAGAAAAACTCTAAGTTTTTCTGTAATCACAAGAGAGAATGGAGCAGAGAGGGCCAAGATTCCTCAATCCCAGAGTAATATCTTAATCAGTGGGCCATATTGCTTCAATTCCTTCTCCTTCCCATCCCAGTGACAGAATCTTAACCCCACTTCTCTGCAGCCCTTCTCTTCCTTCTGTCCTCCCTCTCCAGACTCCTCCCTTCCCAATATGTGGCTCCCACACTGCAATAGATAAATCTGCCAGATTAACTCTGCACAAAGCAACTCATTGATGCTTCTGGGGTACGTGATGGTGCAATAATATGGCTGTATCAGACGGGACATGGACATGAACTGGGATGACATCATTTCTCATTACTTGTTTCCAAAGAAAGAAAAAAAGCCCTGAAAGCGAACATCAAAGCATGGACTTGCTTAAAGCAAATTAGATATGATTACGCAAATTGATATGAACTAAGGAAAATTGCCCTTACCACCTTTTCAACCTCCCTTTCATCACATTTGCTATTTTTCCTGATGCTCCCGCTCCGTCCTGGCAAACTCCATATGCTGCTTGCATGTCCTACATTCCGATGTGTCCCCAAAATTCCTCCATCTGTGGCACAAAGGGCAGGTGCCACCTCCAGCCACCACTGCTTTGTTCAATTTCAGAAATATTCTGAGGCCATTAGACAGAATGAAGATGTCTAGAAATAAAATTACAAATAAAGAGAGGCTAATTCTTTTTTAGACTCAGGACTTTTCACCCTACAAGGCTCATGAGATGCTGCAATCCGTGGGAAAAAGAAGAGGAAAATAAATCTAGGAGTGAGACTCAGGGAAACTGAAGTGTACAAAGAAAACATAAAGATGGATTAACCCTGGTAAGAAACTATGAAAAGTTTAGTATAAGAAAGAAACTATGAAAAGGAAGGATGGATTCCCCCTGTTCAGAGCAGCCCTGGGTTGGATGCTGTGCCTCAGGCAGACAGAAACCTCGGGGCTCGATGCAACCATGTAAAATTATCAAGCTTCCCCTCCAGACTTTCAGTCTATGACTCTGCCATGTGCTCTTACAAAGTATCAACGACACAAAAGAATGAAGGCAATGTTGCACTTGAGCAATATTTTAACACATGGCCAGACAAGATTTAAAGGAGCAAACTGAACTGGGCAACCAAGGACCTCAAGTGAGTTTTCTGGGCATGGCAGCTGTGCAAACAAAGGC
>NW_008239288.1:1730585-1799064 GCF_000691975.1 Corvus brachyrhynchos
GAGTGTTTGATCTGCAGCAGAGCCCCAAGCGCAGACTGGCCCCCTTTGCTTGCTGTGGAGTCATTGCATTGATAGGGAAATTGTCATTTTCCCCTGACTGCTACTGCTGAAACACAAAAACATCCAGCTCCAAAGGGGCTGAAAGACATCCCTGAAACAAGATCTGACTTGACCAGGAGTGGTATTTGGCCCTGCATGGCAGTTCCCATCACGCCAAATGGGCTGTGCTGCAGCGCTGGAGTGGTGATGAGTACATGGCATGGCACCCCAGTGATGCTAAAATCCTCCCTTGCTCCTGGCTGGCACAGAGACATCATGTCCTACTCACTGCCATGAGAAGTGCACAAGGCCCCATAGGTCCAGATCTAGCTCTAATGGATAATACTCACTTCAATGTTTGCCAAAAAAAATCTGAAAATCAATATATTCCATGGGCTTTGGCTGGAGATTGCTTTTAAGAAGCAAGGGATTAAAATTTGGAAGCTGATGTACAATAAGGGAAACTAAATCCTTTAATGACTGAGCTTTCTGTACATCTCTGCTGGCTCCTGACCATACCAGAGGCCAAAGAGCTGGCATTAAACCTGCGGCATGCTGCCCTGGATCATTAATTAGAGGGGCTGCACTCTGCACTGATAAAAGCAGAGAACCCAGATTTTGCTGTTGCTTTGGCTGCTGATCTGCCAGGAGAGCATGTGAAACACCCCAGCTACAATCCACAACTGAATCACTTACATTAACATCAATCATATTTAATACTGAAAAGCAGGATCAGTTAGAAGAGTACTACACAAAAACCTTGGGCAAACATGAGAGCTGCTAAAGTAGGGCAGGTTCCCCCCACAACAACTCTTTCCAAGTCAGTGTTACATTTGCAAGACCTGACATGTAATGCTGCACCTCCATGAGCAGCACATGTCACAGACAAAATGCCACAAGAAAGCACAAATAATTTTGTGAAAGCCAGAACTAGCAAAGCCTGAACCTGTAAGGTTTCGTGGCTTTGAGTAACCAAATGTCTTTGAGAATCAGTGTTTCATTATTCCCACACGTACCCTGGAGAGAGTTTTGCCAGCAGCATGAGGGTTGATGAATTCACCAGTTGGCCAAGGGAAGTGTTTAAATCACAGTTTCTGCTCTGGAGGACACTGAAAACTTATCTCTGCTCAGCTGTCTTATTTGTTTGAAATGAGTCAATAATTTCAACAGATAGTAGGATAGTCTCACACACGTTCACAGAGAGTGATCAGATCAGATTGCTTTCCACGTGAAAGAAAACTACCAAAAAATCTTCATGATGGCTCAGAATGATGTGAGGATGCATGGGAACAAGCCAGCCTGATCTCAAGGAGAAACCATGGCAAATCTGCTAAGAGGGGAACGAGGCTGAGTGAGATGGCAGGGGCTGGTATGAGGAAGGAAACTGGTGGCTGTCCTGGAAATGGCTGGCTGGCTGGAGCATTTCTCTTCCCTCCTCCCAAAAAACCTTCCAATATTGATTCTGTGCATGGGCCTTGCACTGCCTCACCTCAGTGCCATTCTTGTGACAAGGGGCCCAAAACTGACCCCAGGATTGGAGGTACAGCCTCACCAGTGCTGAACATAGAGGGACAGCCACTGCCCTGGTCCTGCTGGCCACACTATTGCTGATGTTTGGGATATGAAAGGGAGGGAGGAGAGTGTGGTGCCTCACATCGTACATGTCCAGTTGATTTTCAAGGGTCCAAATTGTAAGAGGCTGCCAGATTGATGCCACCAAGTCAACCACCTTCCCCTGAAATGGGCACCATGGAGACAGCTTTAGAAGAAAGGTGGAAGGTTTAATGACCCTGACATTAATTTCTACTGTTCCATATCGCCCACAACGTCCTCCCCCCGCAGCCAACAAGAACGTGGTCCAGCAGTGGTGACGGCTTCTGCGGCTGCAGAAAGGGCGTTGGTCCCCACCATCTCAGGGCAGCAGTCTCCCTCTAACTCACAAACACACATGCAAATAATGTGAAACTTAGAGAAGCCTCGGCTCAGACACAGAGCAGAGATGTGAACAAAACCAGGCAGATCTCAGCTGCTCAGCAAAGGTGGCTCTACAGAGTCTGAAAAGCCAAAATATCTGGTTTTTCTCTCCTACTACACTTAAGATTGCTGGCATTTTTTGAAGTTATATCCTTAATTTGCCTATACCAAAGAGCTGGAGGAGGTTTGCTGGATTCAGTACTGAATATTCCCTTGCGTTAAAAATAAAAGAGAGCTCATTTTTATGAGCTGAAACATAGAAATGGTGCTATGTTCCCATGCCAGACGGTGTTTCTTGACCTCCTCTGATCTCCTACCACCATGATACCTTTTGTTCCCACCCACACTTGCTCTAACAACTGGGGAAGGGAGAGCTAATTCCATCTCAAAGCCAGATAGTTCAGTGCCCATATGCTGACTACCTGGCCAAATTAGTTAAATCTCTGTGGCTGGAAGGACAAGGAGTTGAACTTTGTGGTCACATGGGGGCTTCAAAACACACACTGCTCACAACACAGGAAGTAAATTAATTTCTTCACTAATATTTTTAAGATCGCTGTGCTTCTGTCAGATTAATCTGGTCTGCTTTGGAAAACCAGCTAGAAGAGAAAGACCCTGAATGCCCTAGAAGATGGTACACAAAGGTAAACATGGAGGGATGAGTCACTTCATAACCTTCCCTCAGCTGTGACTGAAGAGTAGACTGTGACAAAAAGCGCCAGTCTTGGTAGCAAGCAGCAAGTGGCTCAGAGCAGGTGTCTGAAGGAAGTAGGAACAGTCAAAATTCAGGAGAGGGATGCCCACCAAAGACCTACTTCTATTAGCCTTAGAACATGGTGATGATTTTAAAATTAACGTGGTTTCCAGTTTAGTTTTTTCACAACTTAACACTTCAATTAGGCATGTAATTTTCTGTATGCAAAGCAATGGGCCAGGATGGGATTTGTCCTGATCCAGCATCTTAGCAGGATGCTGAGTGATTCTGCTGTCAGTGCAGCTGCCTCCTCTGGGACCCATGTGGAGGAGAAAGGACAGGGAGGTCTCAGGACACTTTGTCTCATGATTATACAACTTGACCCCTCTCCATTTCATTTTCCAGATCCTACCCATCACCTCTATAACCTCCTGTTACTCAGGAGTGAAGAGCCAGAAATATCTCTATCCATTTCAGTGGCCTTTCCTCCCTAGAACTGCATGTCTTCTACAGCAAATCCCAGCCTTATGTACCATGTGCATAAAATGTTCTCATGAGATTTCAGAGTAATAAAGTCAAGCTGGAGACATTCTACAGCTGGAAACCTGAGCTGTGGAGTGTCCTGGGTTGCAGCATATTCTATTACCATCCTCATGAGCTGTTGAAATCAGGTGGGGCAGTGTTTCCTTGCCTCCTCCCCCCAAACTATCTTGCTGTTAATGGCCCATCATTGTCCTGCCACATGACTCAGAGGTAACTCCCTCCGGACTATCTTCTGTTAATGAGCCTAATCAACACTTGGCCTCATGACTCATTACCCCACTGTGAGATGCTCCACCCAGAGGGAGGAACCAAGCATCCCATCGTGGATATAATCTGAGACTAAACACCAGAGACAACCTTTCCACTGGATTTCCAGAGGACAGGAGCTACACAGCCACCACTGGACTTTCTGAGGAGGAGCAGACCCTTTTTTCTACAGGATCACCGCTTCAGAGGACTGCAACCACTATTCTACCAGATTGCTACCACCACCCTGCCTAACAGGGTGTCAGGTTGTATCTTGACTCTGTCAGTTTGAACCGGTATTTTCTTTTAGTCTTTCTTTTTCCCTTTTCTTTAATTTTCCCCATTAAATTGTTATTCTGACTTGGTGCCTCCCACTGGTTTGTTTTCAAACTACCACAGGAGTTAATCAGCTGTAGCATTAACTGGCTGTGGCAACACCTACCCACATACACCTTGCAATTTCTGATCCCTGCCCTACCTCATGTTATACTTCCTAGTCAGATCGTAACAGAGCTCAGACAAAAGCTGAATGTTTCCAGGACAGATTCATGGGGTTTTGCCAGGCACCAATGGAACTTTATAACCCCTTGCAAACATAACAAATTAATATAGGTACTTTGAGAATAATCATGAATGATTCCTGGATCACACACCTGGAGTTAGGTGCTGACCTTGTGCTCACGTGTCTCAAGCATTTTCAGGTGAATGCTGCTCAGCAGCCATTCAAGGGAAAGAAATTCAAGCTCTGGGTCTTCTATTACCAGAACTTGCTACTCTAGTGGGAAGACTAGGTCCAGATAACTTTCTGGAATGCTTGTATTCTGGAATGCAGATCTGGCAGCCCATTCAAGAACAGGAATATCACCATGTCAGTGCCATTTCGGGAATATCCCTGAGTATCTTCCACCAGAAGCAGACCAAACCATGAGAATGATGGTTTCTAATTGGTGAATCCCAACTGGCAGCAATCAAAGAGGCATGCAAAGCCTGAGCAAAAACCTCCAGACTGTTTAATGTGAAACACATCAAAACAAATATTAATGATGAATTAATCATTAAAGGTGAAAAAGATAAAAGCAGTGTCTGCAAGGATTTATCTCAGACAAAAACAGTGTACCATCCTTTAGTTCTTGGCAGCAGCCCTGTTTTTGTAGTGTGGAGGACTATGGATTTACATGTGCAGCCAGTAATTAAAGCTGATTCCCACTCCCTCGCCTGGGAGACCGAGGAGCCACGTGCAGTTAAAGGTGGTGAGCAGCTCCTGGGCCGAGGTGGGTTGCTCTGGAAGTGTTTCAAGAACATAAAAGCAGGCTCTGTTGACAAAACCCCTGAAAAACGGGAAGACTGACACTCTCGGAAGGGTGATCTGGCTGCAGTCAGAGCAACTATCCTTGTACTCTGCCTCACAAAACGAGGAGAGCTTATTAGTTTGCAGTGAATGAAGAGCTGAATAACTGGTGTAACACTGTGTGGCCTCCTGGCTCTCAGGTGAGTGCAGTGTGTACACATACACTCAGTTCTATCTGAAACCTGGCAGCAGACATTGCACCTCTGAAAAGAAAGCCCTGCCATCTGTGAAATACCCATTTGACACAGACACAGGGGTGTTGTCTACTATTATCTCCTTCACTGGTTTGAATACATACTGCTGAAGGGTGAATGCTATAACACCCACGCACCTGCATAGGTAAGTTACACAGGAACATGGAAAAATGCCTATCCAGACAAGTACAGAGTTGAAAGATATAACAAAACCAGGTATTTCATTCCATGATATGGGGAACAAATGTAGCTGTCACCCACATGTGGCAGAGCTGGGACTCCCAGCTGTGACTTTTACAGCATCTTTATCTATTGGGTTACCCTAAAAGCTAATGCATAGGGGTGAGGTGCAGCTGAACTGCTGATGATAAGGACAAGTAACAGCACAAAGGCAGAGATGGGTTATGTACTCAGAAAACTCTGATGTAACCAAAAAGACACTTTGCCTCACAGCAGGAAGCAGGGCTGCGCTCTACAGTCACATCCAAAGAGGTTTACGCCTCAAAACTACATTTTCTCCACAAGAAGCAGGAAAAGAAAATGGGCAACCAAGCGCAAATGACAGCCTGAACATAAATTTCTTGTCCCCCAATGAAGCTGAGTCGTCCTCAGCATGCTCAGCTCTGCCAGTTGTTGCTGGTCAGCTGAGAAAATCACGAGCTTTGATTGAGTCTCATCAGTCTGGGTGTGCATGTGACAATTAAAGCAGATTACAGTTCCTCAGTGCCATGCCAGCGGCCAACAGTGTCACACTTGCCCAGCTGCAGCTGTCTCCTACAGTGAGGAACAGCAAATGCCTCCAAAATGGGTTGGAGACCCCATGTGTGCAGGGAGTACAATAATAACCCCTTTGCTTCTCCTAGCAGGTGTGGGTTTGCGTCTTGATCAGGTCTCAATGTACTTGTGTCGCTGGGGCCACTGTGCATCAGCTGTGCTTGCCTGCACCCTGCCCACCTGGCTGGCCCAGGGCCACATGTCCAGGGAGCAGGCAAGCCTGGCAGACTGGGATGCTGGAGCACAGCTCTCCTGAGGCTCCTGGGCAATCCTTAGCTGGCATCCGGGCAGTGGCTCTGACTCAAGTACTCGATCTGCCGGGACAAACCACATGACAAACTCATCAGCAGCCTGTCAGAAAACCCCCTCCTTCCCACCAGGCTACTGGGAAGCCAATTGACTTTATTTATTGAGACAGAAGGATAAGTAAGAGGCTAGGCAGGTTTCCACATTTCATCATCACTGTATTAGGACACTCCTACACAGAAGACTGCTCCCCCAGTCGCCTGTGGGAAGTGCCAATAGCCCTCGGGTGAGTCACAGACACCCTGTACCATAAAAGAGTAAGTGGGAAAGCTCTGCACAGCAGAGGATTGATCTCGGAGGACAGACTGTGCCACTCCACGTTCATTATGAGTTACTGTCCTCAATCACAGAGCGTAGAAAACCGAACTCAAAGGCAGATCCACTTCTCCTGACACTTGTGAAAGCAGTGGGACTCCTGGAAGTCCAGGCACTGCTCCACTGCACAGCTGGGAAATGACAGAGGAGACCACGGCTCCAGCCCTCCATAACTGAACCTGACATTTCAAAGCCAAAGTGAAGGGTACTGATGTTCAAGCCTGGTTCATTTTCAATCTTCCCAGATACTAGGGTAAAAATACGTCTTCTACTTCCACTGCTATTGGGTTTGCTTTGCATGTGTGTTCCTTAGCAGACACCTGCCTTTCAAACCAAGACAATGTGGTCTTCAGGAAAGAAGCAGAGGGAGAGAACAGGAAAAAAACCTCCAAGCAATGGGCAGAATTAATCATGGAACAATTCAGCTGGGCTGTATCTTAGAATCTTTAATCAGGCAAGACTGCTGGGGGTCTCAGTTGGCTGGATTCATGTCTTGGCAGCATCACTGTAGAGTCCAAAGTAGACTTGAACTCAATACACCAAGTGGCAGAAAAGTCATTTAACCAGAACAATATAATTAGCAGAACTCCTTGTGAATAAGGATGCATTTTGCTTGTGTAAAACAGCTAATTGGTTTTTAACCAGGTGAGAATAAATTTGAGAAGCTTAATCTCCCCAGTTTTACAAAGGATATCATAAAGGGAGTCTAATTAAAAATTAAATAGTGAAGTTCATTTATTCCTGCTACATGTATCAGTGTGGAGCATAGGGACCCTATGTATAGGTTTCTATTTTTAGGAGACAGAAACCCGGATTCACAAATGTTTCTGGAGTGTCTTTGGAGATGTAACAGAGGAGTTTAAACCAGAAGCCAGCTCTATACTTGCAGCCACTTGTCCAGAAAAGAGGACTTTAAGCTGCAGTACCCTCTTTTCTTATGGCCTGGAAGTATAATTTTTAAAAACACCCTATTAGTAGCCAAGGACCAGACTTCTAAAGATTATTAGGTACCACATGATGCAAGTAACTTCCTACAGTAACTAAGCATCAAAGTGCTTTCAAACTTCCTCCTGGGTATCTTCAGATAGCTAAATATATTAAAAATATATATCTAAAAGATTTTTAAGGGTGATATAGGCACTGAAGGGCTGGAAGACTGGAATCTTTCCATGGTTTTAAATCCCTAATAACCATTGCAGAAAGAATTTATGTTTTTTAAATATGGCACTGTGGCACTGTCCTGCAGCAGAGCATAGAGGTTAACACCACCAATATTTCAGACAGCAACAAGCACAATATTAATGTCATAAGCAGCAATTAGTGTTAAAAGACAGCAAATCCTTAATGTAAAATAAATGCATGTCTAGCTAGTAGGGCTAAAGAGCAATATTGCAATGACGTGGTTGTTTTTCCATTATTTTAGCTAGGTTTTACCACTGCCCACTCACTTTTTGCAAGTCATGATGAAGCAGAAATAGGAATAAAAATACTTTGAAAGCAAGAGTTAATAAATGTACTTCAAAGGACAATGATAGCAAATTTCTCTTTGTCAATTCCTTGTTTTCATTCATACCATTAAGAAGAAATCAGTATGAAAAAGTGGGTTGTTTCATGGCATTCAAGAAAATGTTTTCTAACCAATTGGCTTATAAGCTACAATTCTATAGATTTCTAGTATTTTATGCAGCCAAGTCACACATACAAGTCACACGTGGTGACTCATTTTTTCCTAAGCAATACATCTAATTAATTCAAGGTATTTAGAATGAAAGGTAGCTATTAGATGAAGACTAAAATAAATGGTACTGAATGCAGCCTTAGTGATGATGGACACAGGGCACTCTGGCAACATCCCCTTCTCTGCTGTGCTAAAAGCTGTGTTGCTCCCCACAAATAAAGCTGAATTAGTAAATGAAAGCTGTATCCTGCTTAAAGAGCATCTGCCAATAAAGCTTGTCAGGATGATGCTGAAGGACCCTAGGGCAACAAATACATCTTGTTTCTCAATTTTGAGCTGGGTGAAGCATGTGTGGGGAGAAGGTATTCTCCAGCTCAGCCTTTGAGGCGACTCAATGCCTGGCTTCTCCCAGAAAAAAAAAGGAGTTATGAAGCAAGGGGTGTGATTTTATAGCACTCGCTCCTGCCTATTGTCTGCTTAACTGGAGTGATGCATTCATTTATGATACATCATGAAACAGTCATCAGCCCTTTCTCTTTTTTATCGTTACCTCAGCTTTATGTGGCATCAATAAATCCCGTGTCTTGTCACAAATTGCAAGAGTATCAGTGCTTCATAGATGCTGAGCACAACATGAAGAAACTGCTGGGAAAGTAGCTGGTGATGTGATTAGCATCACAAACTGATGAGGTTAGAAGTTCATTTCTAGATGAATGTACACAGTCTCACGGGTCTTATCATCTGCGATCTGGCGATCTCTCAAGAGATGGATTTGGAATAAAATTTACAGAATATCTCAATTCTGAATGCAACACAAATGCAGGCACAGATGTTCCTATACAATTCCTAATTTGCGCTTTAGCTTAAAACCTAGAACTGCACAGGTCCTTATCAATTATGTGTCTTCTCATGTGTCACACTCTCCTGCACAGTGCCCCTTGAAGTTCAAATCCAAAGTGCATCAGAGTACCAACCTGACAAGCATCCTGTCCTAGTCTTTTTGCCCTGTTTTATTGCTCCATCCATCTAGTTATACTTCAACTTGTGAATTACTGCATTATCAAGTTACACTGTGTTCTGGTGGGGTTTTAAAATAACAACATGTGTGATGCAAATAATTATTTCCTCCAGCCAGGAGGGCATTTGTGTGCTCTCAGTAGGATGGTAAGAGGGAGGAAGCTACCTGCTGAGTTAATGCTGTGGCTCTGACTTTCCATTAACCTTCTAACTTCAGCCATTTTTCATTATGAAATCATGAACTTCAAACCAAGCACACAGAAAAATGTACATTTCTCCCCACTCACATAGCTCTGAAGTATGACTGGAAACACTGTTTTCACACTTCAAAAAAATCCACCTTTAACCTAGGACTGGAAACCAAAGTTTGCAAAGCCAGTGGAATTTGTTTAAGAAGTTTTGAGGATTTCAAAGGGAGCTGGAGTTAGCACGAAAACATGCTCGGGCTTCAGGCTGGCACCAACTACCAGCAAACACTGTGAAAAATACTTTAGAAATGTTTAGGGGAAAACAAACATGAATCCATATGCCCAAAATACATTTGGGCTTCTATGTGTGGCTTCACGTCAACTAATGGGCACACTGAGAGGCACAAACTTACTGCCAAGAAACCAGCCAGAAACCTCCAGAGACACCAGACACCAAGGAATCCATGTGTATGAGCTCTGACACCTTATTTATCTTCTGAAAGGTATAACCAAGTGGAACCAGTCAGCTGGAACGGGCAGGAAAGTGTCAGTTCTTACTCCAAGGACACAGGCTTGCAGGTATTTAGAGGATAAGATAACCAAACCTTGTGTCTTTATTCACACCTGAGCTGGTCCACACCATGCTGGTGTTAGACCTCTGAGCTGGTTCTGATGAACGAGTCAAGCAGACTCCCCAAGGGGCAGACAGGTTTCAGTGACCTGAAACCAGGCCTATAATACCAGTGAAGTCACGCTGTTGAAATCCAGTGTACAAAATCTGCTGAGCAGTTAATATTGCATCAGTCATGTGTGCTCAGTTCAGACACAATTCACTGTTAAAATTTTGACTGATAAACTGTTGAACTATGCTCTGCAAACTCCATACCAGATACAGGTGGGGCAGGTGAGCCTCTGTTTCTAACATGTCATTTTGCTGTTGACAGACACGTAAATACACTTCTGAGTAGATAATCAGAGTCATCAAATCTCACAGTACTTAATCACGCAGTGTGAACAGTAAAAATACTTAATCTCACATTAGTCTAATTGTTACTCAGTGTCTCCTGTTTTGTCTACATTCCTGGTTTTGTTTTTATGTCTTATTTTCTCCTCTGCTTTCAGCTACTTCCCACCCATTTACTCTTTGTCAGAAGCCCACCTGAAGGTGGAAAGCTCTTTTCTTCGCCGTGGCAGCTGTCTCACACACACAAGTCATCTCTGTGGCTGCTGTTTGCACCAGCCATATTCTGTGGTGACAGCAGGTCACAGTTTCCAAAGACCTCTGTTTCCATTTGTGCTGTCTGGGGGACCCTGCTCAGGGGAGCAGTCAGGAATAAAATAAAGAGACGGGAGGAGTCACAAACATGCCGTTTCAGTTACTGCAATCTTCTCTTCTCTGGCCTTTTTCATTCACTCACACTGTGGCAAAGCACATTTCCTAGTCCATGTTTTGAACTGGGCACATCTCTGCACCATTCACTGCCTATTCCCTGTGACATGACACATTCATTTGTGTTTTTAAGGACCTTCTTAGCCTATTCCCATCTTACCTATTGCTCCTCCTGACCCTTGAATCCTGCACTCGTGGTGCCATTGTCACTAGGAAGGGGTGATAACATCTAATACCAGGGGGCTCTCAGACCAGCAAAGCCACCCAAGAGATGGGACTTGTGAGCTGCTGGGAGTCTCACAAGGAAGGAGTGCACAACCACAAGCAGGAAGCCCCTCTCAGCTGGATACCCACCTCCAGCAAGGACAACAGGGCTCCTGATGAGCAGAGGCTGCTGATGTACTGCCTAGGGGTAGATCTCTGAGCTCCAGCGAGGGACAGGAGCTCCGGCACAGCCTTTACCTATTTCTGTGCATATCTCCATCCAACATTTTGACTTTCTGGAGGGCTGCTCTCAGGCTCCCAGCTCCCTCTGCAGATCATTTCCTCAGGCCTTGGAACACATGAAGGCAATCTGCATCCTAACGTGGCTCTCAGGGTTTCCTTTTCCTTCCAAATAACAATTCTACAGTTCGAAGGTGGGACTTGGCCAAAGACCTCTGCAGATAAACAACTTCCATCTCTTTTTTTTTTGCCAAAATAACTGTCCTCTTGGGAGGAAGAACACAGATGCCTAATGGCCTGAAGGAACTAAACTTTCAGTTGATTAAAGTAGAAGTGGACCTCAAAAGTGGAAAAATTCACCCAGGGAGGGGAGTTCAGCCTGAAAAGGAACTGAGACCTCTCTCAGCACCCACTGAGAGGGATGTGCCAGCTGGGAACAGGGCATAAGCACAGCAACCTGAGGACGTGCTGACCCAGCAGACCAAGAGCCCAGCTCCTTTTGAAAACTTCCCCATCCTTGCAGAAACCCCGAGGAAGGAATCTGCCTTCTAAAATAACTCCGTCAGCTGCCTCCCAGGATGAATCCACTTGCTGTGTAAGATCCTTCCTAGTTCTAGACTTCACCCGTGTACGCGTCTGCTGAGAATGTCAGCTATGAAAAGCATTTCTAAAGATGGTCAGAAAAAGCTAGAACATAACTCTCCATCAAATACATCAAATCTCTTCCAAGGCTAAAATATCTCCTTGCTTGCCCAGGTTGCCCACAAAAATATACTAAAAAGAACTTTCAAACAGAGAAATCTAAAATTATCTACCAAACTTCAAGCAGGTAAGTGTGTGTGACCTGTGTTTTATAACCCCAAAAGCAAAGTGATTAACACTTCTGCTGAATTTGCCAGAAACTGGCAATTTCTCATCCAGTTGGTGCATTACTCAGACATCGTGGTGACGGTTTGCAGTATGAAACAAGACAGATATGTGCACACCCTCTCTGCTCAGTGCACCCCCTTGACTACATTAATCCTCCATTCCAAACAGGATTTACTTTTCATCATTTTATAAACAGGCTGAATGGTGTTGGGGATGAAATGTCCATCCACAGCAGGGAGTGAGGCCAGCAGTTGAAATCAAGAGGCCATTTCACTCACTGAGCTTCAAATCATGGTCCAGAATTGATGAAGAAGGGTCTATTTCCCTGTCCCTCAGCACAACCATCTGCTCCCATCTTAAGAAATCTCACCCACAGCCCGATTTTTTAGTCAAATACTCATGGATTTCTAACACAGAAACCTATGATGTCCAGGTGAATGCCCTTGAAATGGGGACTGATACACATTTTACAATATCAATTCATTTTTTAAGACTAAAGGATATTTTAAATAATTTCTAAGGATTCAGTATGATTAAGTATGCTGCTTGATAAAGAAGATCCCTCCCACGTGTCGTGCCAGTGGTGATACCATCTTTCTTCATCCAATGAAAAATCACGCAATATCCTTCTCTGTAGGGATCCATGGCTCACATAAACCTGATAAGATGGTAGAACAGCTATTTTTAGACATTTTTACAGAAAATATGCCTTTACTTCACACAATCGTAGGCTTCCAGATCCTCTGGCTGATCCACATAAAAAACCCTCAGAATCCCACTGGCACTGTTTGCAAGCTGCTCACTCTAATAGCTGATTACATCCAGTTAGATTTTATTTCAGAAACAACCTTGTTGAAGTAAAAAAAATTATACAAATGTAAACTAATGTAACTAGGACGAGATTTAGAGCCTGATTCTCCAAACAAAGTATTCTATCAGATAATATAAAAGGAAGGTGTTACTGTACTTCCTTGTGGTAGCATTTATTATTTGCTTAACTAAAGGTCAGCAAAAATAATAAAATATCTGTTGTCTCAGTGACTACAAAGGCAGATTTCAGGCCTGGGAATCTGCTCCATTTTAGAAGAAATAAATTCATGTCAACAACCACCACACTATGCCAAAAACTTCTACTTCTCCCACCTCTCTCTGGGTTGAAAGCTGTTGGCTAAACACTCTTGCCCCATAACTCCAGTGTGCAGATTCCTTGTTTTCCTGACACCTTCACACAAATGGTCTTCTACTTCTGGCACCTCTCAGCCTTCTTTTTTCCTGTGGATACTGAATGTAGGAAACACTACTTATTTCACAACAGGTCTGTGGCAAGCAAGAGAAGAGGCTGAAGCCTGGAGCCCACCCGCCTTGAAATCCTTCCTCCCAGCACCTACCTCTGATGCAGATTCCTTGACAGCACCATTCCCCAACTATCCTGTTCTCTCCCCAAAGCCAGGGTTACCAGATCTGTAGCAGCCCCTTTGGTTCTCATTTTAATTTTGAGAAATCTCAGCTCTCTAATCTACTGAGAGCTGAGGAAACATGTATTTCTCCACTGAGAGCCCCCTCCACTCCCTGTTTATGCCAGGACATTTTCTCCTATGCATAGTGCCTTATCTTTGCCATTGTTTCATGGTCTAATTACTTCCCTTCTGAGAACTTAATTTAATTTATCTCCTTGGAGTCAGGCAGGATCGTATCAAATATGTAAACTCAGCTGGGCATGATATTCATACAAATAACGGCTCCACCTGCACACGATTCCTGCCCTATCACAAGCAATCCCACTTAGAAAAGGGAACGAGCATTTGTAGAAGTCACCATTTACTGTCATTGTTGCAGCACTCTTGTACTGTGCAAACTCACGCTACTGCTAGCCAAAGCATGCTGCAGTTTCCTCTGAGGAAACTAAAATATTTTGAGATGAAGAATAAATAATCACCTTGGAAGAGTCTCAACAAAGAAGCCTCTGACTGAATTCTAATGGAAGGAAATTGCTTAAACAAGTATTTGTTTTCTGAAATGTTAACAGGTTTCTGGTGGTGCACTGTACTGATCCATACAGTGCAGTACAGCTAAAAATGCTTTTTTTCCCCCACCTTCTCTGCTCTTTATATTCCTGTGCTCTTTGCTGAGTGTCTGTCTAGGTTGGTACCTCAAGTGTTGATTCATTTGGCCCATTCCCAGACATGTTCCCAGGATGTTGTCGCTGCAGTCAGTGGTAACATTCCACGTGTTTTATTAAAACATGGAAGAACAAATCAGATTGACATGGACTTTAAATGAAATCTTTATTCTCTCTCTGCTACTAACATGGACTGCAGAGATCTTGCATATTGGGATGTTGTCTAATGCTTGCTTTCTCCAGGCACATTATTTTCCTCTTGGAGTGTGAGGAAGACAAGTTTATGTACACCAAATGTGTAACAGAAGCGACACAGGTCCACACAAATAGGAGGAAAACAACCTCAACCTAGATAACTTGAAGGCAATTTCAGTTAATAATATAGCCAACTTTTGACTAAATAGTTCCAGATTTTTTTTTTTAAAGTGAAAGTATAATGAGCATTTGGGAAATTCTTGAGACACTTAATAAATAATACAGAGTAATTATACAGTCATAACCTCAAACATGCTGTACGTGAGATCTAACTCCACTAGTCAGCACATGGAATAAAAAAGTGAGCTCAAATTGAAGCTGCTGCTGTTATTATCCTTCACAGAGGAGAGCAGAGAATGCTGTTGCCCAGGGCTCATACCTCGCTCAGCATCACTGCTGGTGGCATGGCAAAGGTAGGGGATGGCAGTTTCAGAAGAACACACTCAAGTGTTTAACAAATGCCAACTTGTCTAGTGGTCTGCCACTACAACTGGATGGGCTTCATTTTCTTTTCACGCTGCAGAAATCAAACCAGCCCATTTGAAAATAAATATGTCATCTTTGAGGCCAATTAAATTTTGCAAGCTGTGACCAGAGGGAGAAGAGAGGATCAGAAATTGGGTTTCATAATGAAAGTTGACTGCAATCTAAATTACTAAGAGATTTTGGCTTGTCTTGATTGCATATTTCTCAAGATAAAACTAATGACTGCCTGATCTGGATCTCCTGCTGTACCTCATGTGTGGTTGTCAGGAGCCTGTTACAATCCCTGCTGCAGATATGGGCTCTTCCAATTTAGGCTGTAGTGTCTCCTGTCTTTACCTTGACAGGAGAGCCCTGTTCAGTCCCCAGCTGATATTAGAAGCACTCACCTGCTAAAACATGCATGGGAAAAAGGAAATAATAAAAGCAAAAACCATAAAGGAAATAATAAAAGCAAAAACCATAAAGCAGAGGCCAACTGATGAGCAAACCACCATTTCTGCAATTTGACAGACACCGATCCCTGCGATAAGAATCTTTCCTAGGAAATATCACATCCAAGATCTTACTACATTCAGGGCAAGCAAAGCAGCATGCCAAGTATAAAGACAAGTTGTTACAACTTCAGGACATTTTTTTCATGCCAGTGCCAGTTTGACATGTGTCCCACCCTATAAAATTATTTTCTATTGCTTCTTCCTATGTGATACCACCTTTAAAACAGTAATTAGAGGATGTGTTTGTTTAGAGGAACGCAAATTACTGCTTTGCTTCAGGGCCTGCTTAGCATGTCAAGTTCTCCTGGAACCAGAACAAAACCATCAGTGAAAAACAAATATTCTGTGTACAGTTTCATACAAATTTAACACCTCCCTCTACGGTGCTCATGCATCATTTAGTGTTTAACACATTCCCAAGAATCAGGAAATACCTCAGACAAGCATCAGCACTTAACCATTTGAGGGCAGGCATCCTACTACAGCGATGTCTTGAGTGAGGTGGGACCATTTCCAGTTCCCAGAAAGGAAACAAAAAGACTTGGTCCCCTCCTTGACTCCAGGTGAGCATATTTGCCTTGCCCATCTGAGCAAAGAGTTCACAAGAAACTGGGCTTGGTGCCTGGTTTCATTCTCACCATGGGGCGATCAGACATCTGTGTGCTGCATCCTACCACAGCCTGTGCTGGTCCCCTGCTCTCTAGCACATCCAAGAAAAGGTTTTAGTACTAATCTAACGCATTCATACACTAAGTTAAGCTGTTCCTTTCCCAGAGCATCTGCCTTTCTACCAGACTCAGTTATTTCAGCAATGGCAGTCAGACACAAAAGGTTTGACAGGTCCAAGGAGAAGGGACAAAGGGTATCTCTCTCAATGGCTGAGCCAACACTCTGGAAGAGCTTCCTGAAGGTGAGCAGGAGGACACACAGTATGTGTTTGGACAAAGTAATGGGTTTTTTTCTACAGGAATTACTATTAAAGGATATTAATCCAGGGTGGGCTCTCCATCACCACCACAATCCAAAGGATTTCTAGCAATACCCATGTCCTTGCCACCATCAGATTTGCTGAAAGACCTGTTTCTACATCAATGCTTTTCTCATAGCCACTAGTAAAACATTTCCGCCTCTTCACAGGCAGAGAAGGATTTTTTTCTATTTCATTGTTTGCAGTGTTGCAAACACACTGCCAAGATACCATGGTGAGAGATAGCTATGAACTATGATGCTTAAAGATATTCCTTTGAGGCAAAGAAATGCACACACAAATGGGTTTATAATATGGTCCATATCAGGATGCACATAATGGCACGGAATCATAGAATCTATGGAAAAGGCCTCTAGGATCACCAAATCCAACTGTCAGCCACTTTCACCACTAAACCATGTCCTCAAGTGTTATATTCTAATGGTTTTTGAACACTTCCAATGACAGCTTGCATGTGGCTTATCTGTTTATAAGAGAGAAGTTGTGTGAGAAACACCATTAACTCCAACAAAGGCATGCAAAAATACTGGAATTCTTCGTGGGACAACTATGGTCTACACACCCAATCCTACTGAATTTGGGTTAGAGCAGAATTGCCAGCCACAGTCTGGAAAAGAAGGTGTTAAGGTATCTGGTGGGCAGAGACAGCAACAAAATGGCTTAGCCTTTCCTAAGTCAGAAATACCACACACAGATTACAGAAATCACAGTGTTGTCTACTCGGTGGAGGATGTCTCCTCAGGGCTTTCTTTTCAAGCAGACTGAACCACGGTAAAGGTCAGCATCGTTTACAGACAAATCTATTTTGTAATACACGGAGCACACTGTGCCTCACACACAAAACTCGCTGCCTTGGATCGACACAAATCCTCGTGGGCATCTCCCTGCAGAGCAGGGAGGATGGGAGGAGCTCAGTCAAGCAGCAGATTTGCCATCCCTGCATCACGCACACGTGGCAAAACAGATCTGGGTTAGCTGGTGGCACGAAGCTGAGCCCCCATTGTTCTGCAGCCCTGAGGGCTCACTGATCCCTGTTTGACTTTGTTTTGACTCAGGCAATAAACACTGGGCAGGTTCAAGCCCTTGTGCAAATCTTTCTCCAACCATGACCACAGCCATACATCAATCCATGAGTCTCAAACTCATGGATGCACTTCTGACAACATTTGAAAATGGCTTCCTTGAGTGCAAGGATGATCTGGCATGTATCTTCACTCAGCTGTTTATAACTTTCAGAGCTTACCTGTAAAACTCCTCTGTCTATGAAATACTAAAGGCAAATTTGAACAAGCTGTAAATTTGCAAGGGGGTTCACAGTTCCCATTCAAATTCTTGGCATTTGTGACCACTTTCAGGGTTTTTTTCTATTTTAAGTGAGAAGCGCAAAAATATGCATCAGGAATTAACTGTTTGGGAACCTCTTCAGCATCCAAGTTGGAGAAAGTTTTTTCTTGAATTTTCTCATCTTGCACCATTCCTCCTCCATTCCCCCTTTCTCCCGGATTACTCAGTCTCAAAAGCATCCATATAGCCATGTGTCATGCTTAAATGTATTCTCTATTTAGAGTGACATGGGTGTGTTATGCCTCCCAAGGAAGGGGGGATTACTATAACTGTAAGGATCCCAAACGAGGAGCATTTTTGGTCTGTTGTGGGACAATAACTCCTATTGGCAGAGCTATGGAAAAGCTTCTGGTCCCACCGCAGCAGACTCGATGCAGCTTCTTTGGTCAGCAGCATAATTCCTCACCATTATCAAAAGTAAAGAGGAGAAAATGTGAGGAAAATTGTTTACAAAACAGCAAGACCAACTGCTCACGATGTTCCACTTTATTTTTAATACAAGGAGAAGCACAGCACTGCAAAGCAGTTTTTAATTAACTGCTTTCTCCCAGCAATACTTTTGGCTTTGTACAACAATGCCAAATGCTGATATTTATATAACTCAGTAATGGTTATGATTTTGCTTCAAAAATGTTATTTCAGTGTGGTTATGCCATCACCCAGCAAACCCTGATACATGTGTGGCTTCAGGAGGAGTCTCGGGGAAGAGATGGTCTTTTAGAACCCTCAGATGAAAAGTTTAGTCTGGAATAAGCTCAGAAAAAAAATACTTTCTGAGCTTCTTCCTCCATTTTGGAGAAGGGGAGCCATGGCCAGGACCAAGCACAAAACCACAGACACCAACACTCTCAGTGACACCAAATCCCTTACCACCATCCTCTCCCTTGTAGAGTGGCCACAGCACAGGAATGGGCAAGGACTGGCTGAGACTCCTGTGGGTGGCCAATTAAAAGTGATGTGAGCTCAAGTACTTACCTGGAAAGAAAAGTTTATATAGAGGGATTTCCTGAAAAATGTATCCAAAACTAACTCCTTCACAACTGTATTGCTACTGGAGGTGCTTTAACCTGCCACAGTTAGCTTCTGCTTTCTCCTGTTGTTTCCTTTGGAGGTTTTTATTTCATTCCTCCACGCTTCAGAATGGTGGTTTCTACCCAGGGGAGTGCAGACCCTTGGTAATCTGTGGGCTTCACAGGGTCTTTGAAAGATAACTAGAAAAGTAAACCCATCATTCAGAAGTTTCAAATTAAATTGCTGTGGAGGAGCTGGCTCTGCTACTGGAAAAAATAATTAAGTACCTGCCTATTAAAATGGCTGAAAACCATCATCATAAAGCCATTTCCAGAATAAGGTCTTGGGCTTATGCTGTTTCATTTTCCTAAAAACAAGACACAAATCACCCACAGCAGTCAGAGCACCGATTCCGCCACCAAAACCCTTCCTTTCGCCCCATTTCCATATATGTAATGTCCTTGGCTATGGGTTCCTGCTGTGTCTCACCCACACAACATCAGTGCGCTCCTAAAATCTACCACTCAATTAACCAAAACTTACAAGGGGAATAAATGGATTCAATAAATGCAGATAAAATCTGGATTACCACCAGGAATTATTGCCAAATCAAGCACTCTTTTCAGGATTATCCCACACTAAAAATGCTTTTTTTTTTTTTCTCCTGCCTTGCTCCCTGTAAGTCACTGCATGCCATAGAGTTACAGAGTATGCATGAGGAGTGTCCAAAATATTCTCCAAGTACCCAAGAGTGCTTATTAAGAAGAACCCTGCTCTCTGTTCTGCATAGTAAAAACTGAAAGATTCCACAAGTCAAGAACCTCTATAGGTAGAATATTAAAGAAACATGAGATCTTTTAACATACTGAGAAATACAACCACAAGTAAATAGAAGTTAAATCATGACAAACTCCCAGACAAATGAGAATAATTGAGTATTTTTATGGAAGGACTATATGGGATGCTTTTGCAGTGCTAGTGTAGAAGCAGGAGACTCCCATGAAGCCTGGCTGCTTTTCTAACCACAAGTCAAATCCAGTTATCAAGATCTACGTAGCATGCACAGATGAAATAAGACAGCCCACTTGCTGCAGTGGGTCAGATCAGGTGAGTGATTTTCTCCTTCCAGAGCAAAACACAGAGTTCAGAGTTGCTGAAACACAAAGTCTAGTCCAAAATGAGTCTGAACTTTTGGGCAGTTTGGGTACTGTTTTGTTCTTGAAAAAGATCAGTTGCTTTTTCACAAGGGAATCTTAAAGAGGTTTCAAAGACGGTTCAAGGCCCAGACCAGCACTGAGCTGAGTGCTCCCTCTCAGGACTGACATTTCTTGGTTTTGTTGTTCAGGACTGGGAGGACTGTGATGGACTACCTACAACCAGCCCCAAGAGCAGAGAACAGTCATCTGCCACATGGATGCTGTAGGCATAATCACGACACAGGAAATTATATAGCTGACGAACAAAACCCATGAGGTCTTCTAATGTCCTCTGGATAGGGGATTTCAGTGGGATCCAGATCACTGCCCTGTGCAGATACTTTTAAAAATGCCAGTCAAGTATGCTTGAGATACAGATGTCACAGTGTCAACACAGGATCACATCTCTAAAGCTTGTAAGATTTCACTGTGTGTAAACTGATGCAAAGCATAACGGTCTACACTCGCTGGCATCCTCTTTCTAAATTTACTAAATCCTCCCCAAACCATCCTATTAATACGTTTACCTATATCAGCTACTCTAGGAGTATATACAGTACTGAAATAAAACAAATCTAATTATGTTAAAATAAAATGGTGTAGGTGTTCCAGCTTGAATAGTCATTTAATACTCAACTATGGGGAAAGAAATATAGTGAAAGTTTGCCAGAAATACTGACATCAGTCTTCCATTTCAAGAGCAATTCAGAGTGATTCCAAATATAGTTGGTCCTATTAAAACAGCTCTTGGGTAAGAGTGCAAACTACATCATCATAAGAAAGAAAATCAGAAACATATGCTTCTAATGGTAGGAGGAATTTTAAACAAAGTCAGCAATTCAGTGTCCTAATAGTAAATCAGAGAAAAGAGGGGAGAAAATCTCTACGTGCCAACCCCATCCTTTCAGGGTGAAGTTTGGTGATAAACTCTTGTCTGGTCTTTCAGTTTCTAGAAGGAAAACCAACTTAATGACACCAGCAGGAGGAAGCCCCACTAGATAAGACACAGACCATCTTCCCCACCCTCTCACAGAAGCAGCCTTTTGGATTCCCTTATTCCAGTTTTGTGGCTATGTGGAGGGAGCAGAGCGGACATGGCCAGTCCCTGGCAGATTCTCTCTCTGCAGGCTGAAGTTTGGCCTCAGCCACAGCAGCTGAAATCAGCAGCAACACCATAGAACACCCGCTGTTCCCAGTCATAATCCAGAGATGGCACAGAGCTCTCTTTGTGGGAAAGCCGGGATTCTGTGTGGGCTCAGCTGAACCTGAGTTAGGAGGACATGACAAAGGAGCAACTACCTTTGGAACAGTAAATCCCCATATGGGCTATGGCTCTTTTCTTAGATGCATCAATCCAGGAGGCACTGGGGATGAGGAAAGGAGGCTGTCCAGCACATCTACTGTGTATAAAGCCCTAAGTTCACACTGCACAACCACACAAGACAAAGTCCTACAATCCACATGGGTGACCTCAGCTCGGGCTTTCTTCCCCCTTTTGCTTTGGGCCAAGATTCTCAAGGGAGCCTCGAGGAGTCATGTAACCAAGTTCAACGACTTTGAATTTTCCTATTGACCAGAATAGCATTAGATCATATTACCCATACCTATTTGTTAATGATGAGTGCTCGTTTACCCATGCTGGTGCTACGTGGCTTGGACACCATAAATGGCAAGGACAATGCCTTCAAGACATAATAAACACTGTGGGACACACAGCGGTTTCCCTCAACAGTAATTTTCTCAGGAACACACAAAAAACACAGAAGGAAAAGTTTCAAACTTCATGAAAATTTTCAGCTTCCCTCCCAACCAACCCACTTGTAGTAAATACAAATCAGACAGCCTTTGCTATTACTGTAACACAGAAAGGGGACAACTGGCATTTCTATGTAAATGCCAATAAAAGCTACATCTTTTTGGATCATGCCATGTCCACGTCTTTGCTGTGGCTTGCATAAGAGAGCATATATAAAACTATGAAAAAGTCCGTTCCTCTTTGTTTTCAGTTAGAAATCCCCCATTATCCCCTTTAAGAGCAAAGCTGTGAACAGCCGTTGTTTTCTCCTCTAATTATCAAGTTTACAGCAGACATGGGAGTGACCAGATTGCTTCGGTCTGGAGAGATGCTTCTTGGCAAAATGCATTCTGCCAAATGATGCTGCTGAATGTGAACTCTTCTGCTTTTGGTGGACAGGAAAAAAAATTAAACAGCTGAGAAACAAACCCACACCAATGTGGACTTTTCAAACCAGTAGTTCAGCATAAGATAATTACTGCACTCAGAGCCCAGTCCATCAAGGCCTGAATCCATTCCAGTGGCCTGCAGGGAGTGGCTGCTTAGCTGAGGCTGTAAAGATATGTGTGTTTAAGTCCAAAAAGGTCGCAGTTTAATCCCTGGTGCGTCAGCCAAGACAGGAGATATCACAAAGGTATGAAGATATTTGAAGCAGGTTGTTATTTTATTTGGTGGGAACCAAACAGATTATATATAGAAATTTGGACTGATCTCAGAAGGGGACACTGCTGGTGTGCAGAAATGTATCTGGCACAGCTCACTGCTGCACATTTGTCAGTTGGTTTTGGTTCAGTACAGAGCTGTAATATATATTACATTATTTGCAAAAGCTTCCTACCAATATCCCTTCTCAAAGTTATTGAACAAATTTTCAAGAAAAATATATAAATCCTGCTATTTATATTTTTAAGTGCCTTCAAAGAAGAACCTCTTAACACTAAGAAGGCTTGAATTCACCTATTTCTACTTTCCTGGACAAAAAATTAAGGGTAAGTCAAGGAGGCAAAAGCATTCCTGTTTAATGTAATGCTCCATAATTTTCATTTGATAAAACAGCTGGCAGAGTAAAAGCTGTCACCTATCCTTAGGGAGATGATTTCATAGTCCATTTACTGATACAACTTGTCAGTATTAAAACTAACCCACAGGCTTCTGCACTTAGAGAGATTTAAGACCTGGGCTATATAGGCAGATGCCCGTGATAGCTAGAGACACAGAAATATGGATGCAAGCAAAGAAAATGTTAGGCTTTATTTTGAAAACTGGTTTGGTTAATAGGCTTAAAGTCCTATAACTCCAGAAGCACAACCCCTTACTAGGGCCACTCTTAGTTCTGGATAAAAAAGATCTATTCTGATTAAGCCAGTGCCTTAGGAACATAAGACACAATTAAAAAAATTAGAATTTCTGATTTAAAAAAGATAATCAAGGTTTAATTTGGAACAAAATTATCATCAGCATTTCTTTGGTCAAACTGATCACCAGGGCAGAGCCCTGGTGAGTGTTCTGTATGTCTGCCTTTGTTAAAAGATAAATTCTGTACCTACAGATTTTTTTTAACTTTTTTTCCCTTCAAAACTCTTACTGAACACAAACAAAGTGCTGTATGAGTAGCATTATGAGAAAACAATCAATATGTATCACAGTTGACAGCTGCAGACTTAGTTGGTCAAATAGCAATTAATTTATGCAGCTGTCAGTTCAGGATATTTTGGATATATTCCAAACACAGAGGTTGCTGTCAGGTTTAACCTGATGCAGCAGAACGTGGGATGGAGTACAAATATTTCCCCATTTTATTATGGTCAGAACCAGCCCCCTTCTACCAAACTCTGGTTTAAGACACCTAGAATTGTTACCTTAATGAGACACAAAATTTAATCGTGATTCATCTTCTATAAATGAAAACAGGAGGTGTAAGTTGCCAATGGAGTTGTTTTAAATTCACACTGGAGTCTCAGAAAAACCTGCCCACTGATAACATTACCGTTTAATTTCATATAATGAAGGCCAAAAATACAGCAGCTTGTGTTTACAAAGCATTTTAACATGCAACTGAGAGCAAAAAACTGCTTCGGACAAGGAGTACTCATGAAAGCTGTAATTTCTGATAAGATTTCTGTTTCTACCTTCTTGAACTGACACTTTTTGAATACTTGTTTATCCTCCCTGTACATTCTGATCCACTTAGAAATGCGTATTTGATGATTTCCACAGCAAATGAGATTTGAGCTCAGATGCAGCTGTGTACCTTGAGGATGCTTCCAGCTGGCCAGATGATTCTTACCTTGCATTTACTTGTTCTCTTTATGCAGTGCTTCACAAATCATAACTCTACTTCACCACTCCAATAGTCCAGTGTTTTATGAGTTACTGATGCGGATTTTAACAGCATAAATGTAAGATAAAGGATTATTCATTGAGTTACTTGGACTATGCATCTAAAAACTTACCCACCATCAAAATATGGGTACCCTGAGGTTAGAAACTAACTGGTTCCCAACAGCACATCACAACAGTTTATTACAAAATACTGAATTCTTCCAGTTCATGTTTTAAGACAAAAGTAGAGAATAAAGGCAAAATGCAATAGGTTGATAATAACAAGGATATCTTCACTTCCCTAATGTCATGAGACATTTAAACAGCTTCTGTACTTCTTCCAAATGAAGAAATTACTTTCATGGAAAAAACCCACCCTTATTTTCAGACAAAACATTCCAGATTACCTATGAAGAATCTTGGGAGAAAAAACAGAAGAGGAAGTATTTTGCCTAATGAAGCCACCCAGGAGTATATTGAGTACATCCTCAGCTGCTTTTAGGCACCAAGACATCCTTGAAGTTGTGAACTGCAAGCACTGGAGAAAATGCTGTCCCTACTACCAAAGGCATGTGCTTGCAAATTAGCTAACTCTTTGGTTTAAACCTGTGGGTGTAACAAAGATAGACCTTATGAATCTAGATTTAAAATTGAGTAATTTATCAAACTTTTAGATCTTATTTAAAAGGCTTTATCCATCTTAACAATTCTTTTCTTTTAGGTAACAGACAATGGCAATATAATCAGATACCTGTACCACTGAACACAATCATAATCATCTTCCTGAGTATTACTGGAAAATAGGGCATATATTCTCATTCTTCAGCTAGGAGCTCTGAAAGGACCCTGGCTTTGTTATTCCACCTCTGCACAAAACAGGCTCCCCAGGGAAGCGGTCACAGCACCAAGCTTGCCAGAGTTCACGATGCATTTAGACAATGCTCTCAAGCACATGGTGTGAGTCTTGGGGTGTCCTGTACAGAGCCTGGAGTTGGACTCGGTGATCCTTGTGGGTGCCTTCTGAGTCAGGATATTCTGTGATTCTGTGTGGCACAGAAATAGACACCACCTAAGGCTGACAATTCTGCTAATTTGGACCCTTCTTAGAACTCTTTCAGAAATCAGCTGTTACTTCCTTGAATTATTTTAAAAGTTGGAGCACTGAATGACAATGTGCTTCCATGTCCTCCTTCTAACATGGATGTGCCATTTTTTGAGATGAGTCAGGATATGGGGTCACCTTGGAGGACAATAGTTACTCCAGGGAGATCTGGTAAACCACCACCACCACTCAGGAGAGAGGACAGCTGCGTCACCACTCAGCAATTACAGTGAAATGACTTATCACACTATAATCTCCTTGAAGGGACACAGCTGTCTGGGTGGGCAGGGTGTGAAGTCAGGCTGAGACACAGAAATGCCACGCACCATCTCTGCAGCCTGACCCAGCACACTGCACGTGAATGAAACTGTGCAAGACCAGAGAAGATAGAAAGGATTCTGGGATTACTGCTTCAGAGGGGATTTTTCTCTCCCACTTGATGTATTTTAAGGATTTTTTAAGATGCCTTGATCTGCCTACATCTGCTTACATCTAATCTAGCATGAAATGCAATCCAGGCAGTCCTGGCTGCAAGTCTTGCCCTGCAAAGTTTCCAGCATCTTAGTGATGAAGAATGGTGTCAGCTTTGTTTCAGGTTTCACATTTTTTTCACTCGGATGAGTTCTTTGTAGCAAAACTATTTGCTTAACGCCGAGCCAACTGCGAGTGCCAAGGCAGAGCTGCCCTGTGCCATATCCACATATACAGGGTCAGATTCCCTTTTGCCTGAAACCCGAGAAGGGCAATTCATCCAGTTTGCATCTCCTTGATCCAGGAGATGATCTCATGGTTTAGGCTGATGTCAGCCTCCAGGCATGCCCAACTGTCCCCCTACCCTGAGTTTTGTAGATCCTGGCTCCTTTCCACGCCTGCCTGCCTCCCTAGCAGGGATTTCTGCAGAAGTGCACAGCTGTAAGGGAGGCTCCACGGGCAGACACTGAGGTCCCTCCAGGGATCCAGATCAGCCCAAAAGATGTACGGGGACAATGATGAAGCAAATCCACGCACGGTGCCAACAAATATATTGGAAGGGCCCTACCCCAACACCACTGACATCAACGTCATTAATGGTACCACTGGGTATCACCCCTGAACTGGTGGCTGCATGTCTGAGCACCCTGAGCCATCCTTGGGGATGCAGGGCCTCACTTGGGAGCTGGTTTTTGGGAGGCCCTGGATTTGCAGTTGGCAGGGTTTGGAGCATAGATGCACAGGGAGAGCAGAGTCAGCCTTCTGTCACCCCAGCACAACTGCAGTGGCATGAGCAAGCCAGGTTTTTACAAGTAAATCTACATAAAAGCTTTCTCTGAGAGTGAGTACTTAATACAACAACCAGCTGTCTCTTCAATTCTTGCTGAGGCAGCCGATCTTCTTACCATTATTCACAGAGGAGGAAAAAGAGGGGAAAAAAATAAAAAAGCAGCAAGCCTGTTTGCTGGAGTAAGCAAAGCACCAGAGAAATTATGATACCTGACAGACAGAGATGTCAAGTGCTTTTTTTTGTTTTTTTCATTTCCTAACCATCCATCCATTTCTTGACAGAAAAAAAGAGCTCTTACTGCTGGGGTGCAAAGAGGTAATTAACCCCTTAAAGGTCAATCCCACAGCTTTCTGTACTTGCGCTACACATCTAATTACCATCAGTTTTATATTAGCACTTACCAACACAGGATCTGAATGTCTCCTCTTTAGTTCAGCTGGCCCTGTACTCTGCTGTGTAACCTCCGACAGAAAAACAATTACCATAGGAGAATAGCAGTGGGCACCAGCAGAGCCTCCAGACTGGGAAACTGGCGTACGGGACCACCCAGGCCTGCAAGGGCTGTATTTTTTGACCCAAAGACAACTGTGGCTTGAATAGATGGGTCTGTCCCACAGAGTCATTCAGGAATGTTCATCTGAATTAATTAAATGCCAGAATTTATGTTAGGGCATATTACACTTCTGCATGGCCAGTTTTATTCAGAATTAATTTAGCCTTTGATTCCGAGTTAAATTGCACAGAAGAGTTTAATAAGAGGTAACTAATGGGTTTCAAAACTAAATTTGGATTTGTCTTCCTGGAGGCTATGGGGTCAGCTCTGGAGGGATGGGGCATAACAGAGATAAGAATCTGGGACAGAGAGGTTTTTCAGGGAGCTTGTCAATGGGCCGCTGAAAAGGAGCAAAGAGGTACAATTTTTTAATTACCCCTGCAACCTTCATGTAAATCTTGAGAAGGGGTGATTCTTCCACACTTGTTCTCTTTAACATGAGGAACAGCACTGCCTCCTAGCATGGAGCAAGGGGCCCCTTTGACCATCATCTGATTTATGGGAGAGCAGGCGCCCTCACACTTCCACCCACATTAGGAAAATCTTTCATTGCTGTTTTTTGTTTAGTTTCACGTTGGGTATAGCCCTGACCTCCCAGGATTTGCAGGAGGACACCTCCCCTCCTCACTCCCTGTTCTTTATCCCAGCAGCAGCTCCTGGCTGTAGGTGCAGGCATGTAAGGAGTGAGGCAGTGACTGTGCATGAATCACTGCCTGAACATCCTGTCTCCTGAGGAAATGGGGATGGAAAGCACCGGCAGAAGTTTAGCTGACCTGCTAGGAACAGTTCACTCTGTTTAACAGGAAAAATAGCCCCAGACCTCAGTAAGGCAAGGATGTGATTTGTAATAAGGAATTAAACGGTGCCTCTTCCAAAGGATCTAGGATAGCAAAGATGAGGGGAAGAAGGGAAGAGACACCTAAATATTTAGAAATTATTTTTAAAATCCCTGTTCAGCAGAAACTAGCTAAAGCAGAGTATGATTTGCTAGCTAGACAGTATTGCTTAACAAGACACGTGCACATTACTGCCATTAAGCAATCAATAAACCTGGGTGCAGTGCTACACACAGTTTATTGTTCTTCCCCTTGCTTTGCTCTGACTCAGCACTGAGTCTGTACGATTACACAGGTATTACCCAGGCAGCAGAGAGTTTCTTGTGATAAATTGTGGTGTAGCCAAGGGGAAAAAAAAAAACCAAAACCAACCCCACAAGCAAATCAAGCATGTTTTTCTCCGTCTGACTTACAAGCTTTTTTTTTCTCTTTAACTAGAACCTCAGACTGCTGCTTCTCAGCAGTCCAACTCTTCAAACCATGCACTGCCTTCACAAACCTGTCTAGCAGACGATTCCTCTTTCAGCGTGTTCACACCTGCACAATTACCATAAGTGGAAGAAATTTCCTCTATTCTACAGCAAACAATGGATAGGATTGCATTTCTCTTACTGCTCAAAACCAGAACACAGTTGCTTTCAGAGCAGATTATGAAACTCCCCACACGTCAGGTCAGAAAAAGTCTGTGTCACATAAAGGTGACTATGTGCTGTTGTTCCCCACAGCCAGCTAATGGAGCTGTGACAGTCCAGTTCTAGAGATCCTATTTGCCTCCTCAAACAGATTCTAAGCCATTCTAAGCATGTTTTCCACGTCTTAATGTCTCAATTGAATACATTAAGAAAACTCCCCTCTTGATGTAGTACCAAACACAGGTGCCCAGTGGGACCCTCACCCTGCTCTGAAGCCTCCGAGCAAGGGGAGCCTCCTCACGAATTTCACTGTAACTAATTACTGTCTGAAATTAGGCACATGCTTAAATGCTTTGTCAGGCCCAGGCTCCTGGATTAACTGCAGACTCAGCCTCTCCCAGTACATCACTCCACAGTGAGCTCCTTCCCACTCCATCCCCACCCATCCCAGTCTTCAGGGAATGTTGCCATGGATTTCCACGGGACACAAGAGAGTCCATATTGGAAGAACCCTGTTAAGGTTGCTAGGCATAAATATTGACTTAACGGCTCTTCCGCCTTTTTTCTTTTTTAAGAACAGATTTGTTGGCCATGGCTGGAAAAATAGAATTATGGAGTATGCATGATTCACTCTGGCACTCACACAAACATGCAGATCAGTTGGCTGGCAGCTCGGCTCCTCTGTTCGCAGAACATCGCTCCTAAAATGTGTCATTTTGTTTTGGCAGCAAGAGCGTCCAAGCCCACAGACAGAGAGATAAAATCTCCCACCTTCCATGTTCTTCACATGGGGGTCACTGACCTCACCCTGCACAGAATATTGGATTAATACTCCCAACAGCTTTTCAGTTCAGACACACAGAAGGACTGACAGAAGTTTTGGTTTCACACTAAGAGCCTGGCCCAGAAACCTCCCCTCTCGCACCCACTCTCCTGGGTCTGCTGACAGAAGAGAGGGCAGGAAAGCAACTGCAGGTAAAATTGTTTACTTGAAAGTCTTTCCAATAAAGGCTGTTTCACAGCCAATAAAAATATTGAGACAGAAAATAACCCTTGTGACAGAAAAGAAAGCAGCAGTGGTGAGAGGGGACCCAACGCTTCTGCTCACTGGATTCATGTTTTCATCACCAGGCTCTACTGCCTATAGTACTCCATGCTCAGACTTTTAATCCTGAATGCAAAAAAATGTTCCTTGAAATATTACTTCAATACACAGAATCATTCAAATTCTCTCCCATATTGACTCTGCCAGATCTGAACGATTTGGCAGGACTGGCAGGGAGATGAATCTTCACCAGAAATTCCTGAGGGTACAAAGTATATGGGACACTGTGGGTATTGATCCTGGATATGCCAGCACAATCTCTGAATGTTTCTAAAAACCTGCTCACCCTACACAGGGGCATGAGCAGCTCACCTGAGAGCTGGCAGAGACTGTAGGGAGTATATTCAGGATTTCCTACCAGACCCCAATCTGATATACAACTGGGGAACTCAAGAAGAGTTGCTGCATTTCACAACGCTTAGCGGAGGTCTCCCAGAAAGCACAGAGCTTGTAAGGAAGAAAACAAAATTCTAATGATTGAAGATAGGAGGAGAAAGTCCAGTGTAAGACAAAAGATCCTTCTCTGAAGGATAATTAAGGAGTTTGCCTGCATTTTAGTTAGGCAGGGTGTCTTTGGGACTTTCATCCCATCAGAGTTGAAGCACCCTCAAAAGACACAATGAAAAACCAGACAGGGAGATTAGGATCAACCCATGTTCATATTTATATTTGCTTTGCATCCATCCTCTGTGTCTCTACACCTTCCCCTCAGGGAACA
Organism: Corvus brachyrhynchos; assembly: GCF_000691975.1. Classification (NCBI taxonomy): domain Eukaryota; kingdom Metazoa; phylum Chordata; class Aves; order Passeriformes; family Corvidae; genus Corvus; species Corvus brachyrhynchos. Next base: position 1,760,823 of record NW_008239288.1, read on the forward strand.
GGGACCAACTGCTCTTGCCAGGCATCCTCTGCATATCCTCCAGATGAGTTGGTTCAGGGCATGGTACATTAACGCTGTGGCACCTCACAGCTCTGCAGGGAAGCCCAGGGCTCTGGAGTCCCACCCACTCATTAGACAACACAAGAACTAGCCATCCCCACTCGGTGTTAAGCTACAAGAAACAAAAGAAGGGCACTTAGATGGAGCTTAGCAGCAGCTGCTCAGGATCCATTCAACTGCTCTCAAATCTATTTTTACTGACAGCTTTTGAAGCAGTGAATTCATTGAACAGAGAAACAGGTTGATATCCCTTCTCCTCAACTGTAGGCAGACTCTAGATTGTTATTTGCTAAACGTTTCCTTGGTGGCACATACAAATTCAAAACTGCATCTGTAGGCAAGGATGTCTATTTTCAGAATAAAGACAATGACAGGCAAAGTTTGTATTAGCAACAGCTAAGTAGAAGACAGCACGAGATAAAAAAGGGACATTCTCTTTTAAGGCCTTAACGTGCACAGGACAAGAGATTGAATAGATCTAATTGCATGAAATTAAGGAATTTTCCGCCCACTCACTCTCCTGCCCTTGCAGCTGGAATAGCACAGGGTGCTGCCTCCTGGTTTTTCAGGAAATTGTTTGCAGGGAACAGAAACGTTTCACCATGCAGAAGCAAGAAATAACCTAAATGATTTCTCTGCTCTACCAGCTCAGGGTCAAGGCTGATGCAAGGCAATTCTTCCTGCACGTGGATATTGCTGCTCTTACACCACACACAAGTACCAGGGGACAAACCCATCAACATAAACACTCTCAAGCTGTGGTTATGGGCCACTACTGCCTGGTTACAGAGATGGCAATGGTTGAGTTTTATGATAGGTTCTCAATAACACTACACAGCAAGACAACATGCTGCATTCATCACTGGGTTTACATTGTACTGACCCGAGGCGGGCCCAGCAATAGGAAGGCACTGCTACAAATAGTTGTAGCTATTTGGAGTCCCCATTTATGTCTCTCCGCTGAAAAGGATCCCCTCTGCCTACTGAGATGACTGAATTTGCCCTTGAACCAGCTCCTTTGACTTGGGCTGTCTGAGCTTTTAGTTCATCCAGTAAGTTTTTAGGATCCGTTTTGTCACGCGGTGCCCAGATGATCAGCCATCAGCTCTGACACGACCAAGCACTGGGGCAAGAAGTCCCACTTGGGACAGAAGTACAGCACGAATCAGTGCTCCAGTCCAATGTGGAGTTAGTTCTATGTAATTGCACTACCTTCAACTCAGTGAGAAGAAAAGACACTTTTAGAAGTTTAAAACCAACTACATGAACCAATCCTAAAGTAACCAATCTCTTTTCATTTCCTAGAATGAAAGTCAAGGGTGTTGAGTTCAGATCCAAATGTCTCAAGTTAGGTGAGATGAATCCCACCTTCAGGGCATAAGATGAGGAAGAGGTAAGGATCAAGCCTCTAATAACTACAATGAATTCACAGCAATTGAGAAATGCTTTTTCGTATCTATGTATTCCAGCCAAAGTAAGGAGAAAACACATCCCCCTTCCAGAAGTACAGAGGTACCACTCGTCTGCATGGCACAGGTTAACACCATCTCTTATGACAATTCATAACATGTCATAATTTTAGAGCAACTAGGAAACAAACTGTTTTAAGCATTTAAAAATTATAACCCTGCTCCTGCTCTCCTCAAAGCCTGTGACACAACTGCTGACATTCTTAGTGGATAAGGTCTTTTTATGGCATTATAGACTTACTCCAGCCTAACTTCTCTTCTTTCCCACTTTGCAGTTATCTGGCTGCATTCATAAAAAAAGAAAAGGAGCATTTCTCAAAACAGTTTCAGCACCATTTAAATTTGCGTGATCTTGTCTGCCTGTGATGGACTGAACAACTCGTCAGTCACATCTGTCAATCACTGTTCCTTAAATGCAAGAGTCTAACTGAAGCAAAGAGGCAGAAATGAAGGTCGGGTACTCACTTTCTCAGCACTGCAATTTCATTCTCTATGCTGCTTTCCTTTCCCTTCAGTGCCTTCTTGGGAATGCATTTGACTGCAAAGAGTTTCCCACTTGCTCTCTCTTCAGCCAAAACAACTTCGGAGAACGCACCCCTGAAAGAAGAGAAGAAAAGCCCTGGTTTAAAGTGGTGCTTTTCCTTTGAAAGCTGTTAAGTGAAACACAACCATCGAATATAGTTCTTCTGGTGTCCTTTGGAAGCTGCTCTTGTTAAACACAGAAATGACATTACAAACATCTTTCTTTGCCTTTACAAACATATGGAGACATTCACACTCATGCAAAACATTAAAGGCTTACCAAACACAACAATTTTAATAAAAAAATCACAGTCCAGCAGAGATATGAGCAGAGCTTGAAAATGAGAAAGTACCATTTCTGTACACAGGGGCATGGGCCATAGTCTGGCTGCTGACTTGGCCAATGATGTACTTCTCCCCTTTCTGAGACTTTTGGAGGTTTAATTCACAAAGCAACACAAAGTCCCCAGGACTAAGTGACACACCAGTGCCAGGAATGCTCCTGGTTCCTCAGTCACCACAAGAGGTCAGGGCCCCCACTCTGGTCCTCCCTGGCTGCCCAGAGCTTCTCCTCACCGTTGGATCAACCCTGACTCAGACTGCATCAGAATTTCTCTATGTATACAGAGTTATTCCACAACACAAACTGATGTGTGTAACCACTAAAGCCGAAGAACTAGATTAAATCACAAGTCTAAACGTTGGCCTTAGTAGCAGCCTCCCTATGGTTACCCCAGAGAGGGTTACACAAATAAAGAAACATCATCACAGCAGCCAGTCACTAATTGCCAAGAGTGGGCAGTGCCTCTCCTTCATTAAGTAATTTCATAACAGAGTACTATTTTTTGCACTGTCAGTGCTTCCTCCCAAGCCTCTGGACCTGACTGAGAAGAGGCCAAGAAAATGTTACAGTCAGTGCTATACACACATTTTTTCTGTTCCCAGAGTTTTTTGAGCATTTGAGCATCATTCAGACACTGCTACTCTGGCCAGACTTTGCTGTGTTACATTAGGACCATCCTTATGTTCTAGAACTTGTTACTGGTTTAGCAGCAAGAAACTGGGCAAGAGAGAGCATTGACCTGATGAGGAACAGCAAATCATTGTTCCTATTCAAGAAAACCTCCTCCTGAAGCACCCACTTTGTCCAAGAGAGATCAGATCCAAGGACTTGTCTAACCCAATGACAACTGAAGGATCAGGTAGAGCAAGCTGGTCTAGTGGGAGGTGTCCCCTGCCATGCCCCTTCCCATGGCAGGGGGTTGGAACAATATGATCTTTAAAGTTCCTGCCAACCCAAACCTTTCTTTGATTCTGTGATCCACCAGCTGAAGGTTTGTGTTTTATTTATAAGAAATAAAAATAGTATTTCCTTTATTATTTCCCCTCATCAGCAGATTATTCTGCTCTCCTACGTAGCTCACTCCGATAAATGCTCAGGAGGGTGCTGAGCAAACCCAACTACGCTCCAGCTGGCTCTCAAAAGGCTAATGTTTGGTCACAGCATCATATGGCTACCACCAACTTTCTCTGGCTTTCATTCCCTACAACTGCTGCTTATCTAGATGTTTGTGGATAAACAAAAGAACTTCCTTTCCTGGGCAGGCTCGTCCTTTTTAAATCATGCACTTGGATGACACAACCAGGCAGCTGTGACCTCACCAACAGCTCCCAAGTTGCAAAACAGCCACATGAACCAGTAAGTGGATAAGCAAAAGGAAGAGGCTGCTGCTCTGGAAACAAAGTACCTGTTTACCCAGAAATGTTTTTGGAGCCAGCAGATAGGGAAATAGTGATAGGAAGTTTAGGAACGGATGAAAAAAGACTTTTGCATGCTGTTATACACCAGATGTTTGACAGCTTGTCTTAATGGGGCAGTGATCCTATGAACCAAGAATGTTTTACCTCATTTTTACTAAAAAGGACAGAATATGGCTATATTTATGCCACTTGGAGTAGCAGAATGATCCACTGTTTTCTGCTTTGTATATAATCCACCACAGCATGTCACAGCGTCACGGGCTCCAATTTAGGGTCCACACAACTGATCCAAATGGCTTGCACAAATAAGCCACCCAGAGAGTTTTTAATTGTGTTTTTTGCTTTCCTGTTATCGACAGCCCTAGCCATTCAATTTACCAAATAAGGTTTTCATCCTAACCCTCATGCTTGGGACAGCCAGACCAGAACTTCAATAAAACCCTTTTGCTGGAAAGCCCTAAGACCTCTCGGTGCTTACCAGCTTTGGTTGCAGACCAGAGCACCCAGAAAGTCACAGAGCTGCTCCCAGCTATATTTCATGAACCCCTTAAGTCGTGTCTACTTAAGCTTTCAACACTGCACTTCACTCCAGCTGTGTCTTGAACAAGCTCCTTGCCTTCAGTTAAATGCTGTGAGAAGCTGCAATATTCACACCAGTCGTTTACTGATCACACAGCTCTCCAGTGTTTATGACATTATAAAAACACAGGGAGCTCCCATCCCAATCTAGGTTTCACTGCTGATCTCAGATAACAAAATAATGGAAATCCCTTTATTTCCCCTCTACACAATAAAGCACTTCTATTTCAGCTGGCTCCATCATTTCACTGGATTTTTTCCTCCACTTACCAGGACAGATATGGTTTCACTGGTTGGAAAGAGCCTCTGTGAATTTAAATGAAAATTTTTTGGGGAGCTCCGAGATACTCATGCAACCCTATTCCCTATCTCCTTAACAACCTTTCTCATTAAAGCATGAAATAACCTGAAGCTCAGCTGAAGTGTTTGGTCACATGTCAGCCCTGGGCACCGACAGGGTGCTTTTTCACATTGATTTTTGTATGAGGCCATGGCATGAAATTGCTAATGCTGGGAAGAGTTCCTGGGCAATGGGAGGGGGAGAGCTGGGGTGGATCTGCTGGGAAGGCAGGAGGGAGATGCGAGGAGGCAGAAGTGAGGCAGTCTGCTCTATCCTGTGCATTAGACACACTCCAGTGCTCGCAGAGCAAGGGAGGGGGGCAAAGCAACAAGTCAATGCACAGAAGAAAGTAAAGGGAAGTGCTGGAAGGAAAGAGAAGGAAGGGATCAGATGAAGACAGGGATGAGAGTGCTAAACAGGGACTCAGCAACATCGGGCAAGAAGAAAGAAATGGTGGGAGGGAGCACCAGCAAGGGAGAGGCAGCAGAGATTCTCCTGGAGTCTGCTGGAGTCAGGGAAGAGTCAAAACCAGTACTGAATAGATGGGAAAGCAATTATCGTAATTTCAAACATACAGCTGAATTCATGCACCCTTAGTGACACAGTCCAGCCTCCACTAAACCTCTCTTGACTCAGGCATGAATAGGTAAATACTAGACAGCAAGTCATTTTCTTGCTAACAGCAATATATCCTACAGCAAATCCCCACCTCCTCAAAAAAGTTCCCCAGAACTACCAGCGTAGCAGGCTTGCTAAAGACTTTTTTTTCCCAAAAAGGAATTAACATTGCCTTTAAAATAATGATATTAATGAAGAAGCAATTTATCTCTCAGAATTAATTACAATTCTTTACTGAGGTTTAAAATTTAATTGTGTGCCAAGTTCTATAAAGAACCTTGGGGTTGGAAAATATTGCATTTTACACCATCAACATGACAGGACTTTTATGAGAAGGCCATGGCTTCCACTAAGCATCACCAAGCAGTGCTGCATGATAAAAAGGAAAAAAACCCCACAATAGTCACACTGTGGTAAGATTTTTTTTTTTTTTAATTGGGAGAAGAGGTTAACTAGTTAAAAGTTATGATTGTAAATGTGTATGCAATGGTTGGGATGCACCATTCCCTTCAGCTGGGAAGGAGATAATTGCAACCTTTCCAACACACGCACAGACAAAGTTTTCACCTCTCTGAAGAGGAGCTTCAAAATCCTTCTGGAATTTTCCCTGTCCTGCCTGCAGATCATAGCAAACAAGTAAAAAAGTATCATGGCTTTGAGGAAGTAGCACAGTGGTGGAAATGGGTAAGCAAGAAACTTCTGCAAAATGAAACCACTTTTAGCTGCCAAAATCCATGTGCAGCAACAACCTATTTTTGAAAGTTTTCACCATGTTAGCATTTACCCTGGAGGAACTGCTCTTTTCAAACTTCTAATTAAGGCATGGAATAATTTTATGATTTAGATAATTTCCATATGAATTAGGAACAACGTAAGGAAAAAAAAAGAGGTTAAAGGACTTGATGAGTGACATTGAGATAACAGCAAATTCTAGAGGGTGCTTGAGATGTTTTGACTCCTCACCCCTTTGCACACACCTGGACTATGCAGTATCCTATGAGATGCCAATCTTTTAGAGTTTTAATTCATTTAAATTATTTCTCATGCATTATTTTTGTTTTATCTAGATTTAAAGACTAGAATTTCAAGATTAACATTGGAGTATGAACATTATTCATACCCAAAGAGACTGGATTTTCTATGAGAAAGCAGTGATTGCAAGGCTAGGCTGTCCTGCAGATCAAAGCAAAATAAAGAACAAGTAAGTTTTTCCTTCTTCTGTTGGAACTATAATTTAATATGAACACTTAATTTCTGAAATACAGTGAACAGCATATACTGTGACAGCAAATCTGTTCTCATTCAACAAAAAAATTGCTGTGACAAAAATACTGACAAAATGAAGACAAAGAGCTGATGGAAGGACAAAACTTCACTTTTTCCATTCAACCTCCTTGTTGTGCAGTTTTCCACTGCATTAGCAGGTGCTCTGTCACTAAGTCAACAGACATAGCCAGGAAACAGATTTCACATCTAGGCTGCACATAGCTAATGTTCTTAATTATGATACAGTTGGCTTTCCATTTGTACTTTGCCCCAGCCAAACCAGGGAAAAAAAGTAGTGAACACTCAACATCTGGAAAATATACCAAGTCCAACCCCCCTGAGACAGGAGATTGACTGAATCAAAGTGAAACCAACCAAACTAAAGGTCATTTTCATAGTGTGGCTTTGGCAACCACACTTAAATTCTGCTCCTTGACTCCCCAAAGAAAGGTGACTTTGGACTGCACCACAAACAGAGGCAGTGTGTAGGGAACAAAGTCTTCATTAGCATTTTCACAGCTTTCTCCATGGGCCTCAAGGAGTTAACTGTGGGATGAGCTCAGGCTCTGTGTAACCAGCACACACCAGGAAGGTTCTGTTCCTGCAGACCACTTCTCTACTAAGCCATTTTTCTGCACAACTCATGTTCTCTCTTTTGTTGTTTTTTTTTTAATTTTCTACTCAGTTTTTTTTGTAAACACCTTCTCACTCTCCTCACACATGATCCAGGTGCGTCCCAACATAAACCCAAACAGAAGACGGAAATTAACATTTTCTTTCCAAAGTCATGTCCATCAGTGTTCTGACAGCTGCATGAAAATGAATTTACAATTTAACTTTCAATAGCTCAGTGATGTCTGAATGCAAAGTTAACAACACCGAAGCGTGGAGGGGGTTTTTAACCAGCCAACAGGAAACGGAAAGGACTTTGGGACAGTGCTACACATGGTATAGAAACCAAATTCCCCACATAGTCCCAAGAACCAAATATAAATTCATGAGAAAAGCTGACTAATCTAGTTGCAGCCATCTATTCTTTAGAGCACAAATACTTTTTCTAGCTATTTTCATTCATCAAACACAGTTTCAACCCTGCAGCCCCTTCTATGGCAATGCTTCCTCTGCCTGGGCAAGAACACAAAAACTGGGATCACTGTATTAACACTGGTATTTTTAGCCTCCCTACTCATTTAACTTCCACTGAGCCTCCCAGCCACAACTGAAAATGCCGTTTCCTACCCTGGGGCCCCATGAGTGCCTGCTCTAACACCAGACATGGCCCGGCCCTGGGCTGTGTCTGACCCTGGTTCCCCTCTCCAGGGCTGATCCCGATCCCTGGCCACAGTGATGATCCCATGGAGGTGCCTGATGCCGCAGGCTGGGGCTGCTGTTTACCCATTACAGATGATGAACAGCACTTCCCACTACGCCAAAGTGCTGTTGCTTTGTCCTGATGGACACTCCAACAACGGCAAGAGGCACAGATATTTTCCGCTGGGCCTTCCTGTAGCAAGAAGCTTCTTTCTGGAGCACTGACACCTTTCTCTGTGCCCACTCCCTCAGCATTTTGTCCAAGTTAGGAGGTATCTTAAAACCCCTTTGTGACTTGCAATGAGCAGCCACAGCGTGAGAGAACCCTGGGAGTCGCTATGCCCCGGGATGGGCAGCACATCCCCAACTCCAGACTTATCTTTCCAATCATTCTGCTGCTTCCCCTTTAACAAAACATTTGGGAGGAAGTAACCCCATCAATACCCAGATCTCTGCTGGGACTTACAGCCATGACCATAACAGAGACACCCAACAATATCACACTCCAGGCAGAGCTTCTTCTTTCCCCTCCTTCTTCTTTCCCCAGTTTGGTTTCCGCTCACCATTTCAGTCTGTGACTGAATGAGCAGCACAAAGCTTTGATCTTGCATAGTCACCAAGAGTTTTTCTATTTATTTGGATTTAACTTCTACTTTTTGGGGGTACTGTTATCTACAGTTACAACAGCTTAGTGTTTTTACAGTTTTGTACAGTCAGCTGCAAGAATTTTAATGCCCATTTGAGGCTTATAATTTCTTCTAGTTTAGCTGCTCAATATTTAATAAGCTCAGTAAAAAAAAAGAGCCCACCCACTAAAAGAACTAGGATTAAGATTGGAAATCCATGTCAGCTACTTACAGGAAAGCTACTTAGAGGAAAGAGACTTCTATGAAGCCTGAAAACACCAATTTAAGGTTGCACATCACAAAGCATGAATTTCTGACAGTATAGTCAAGGTGGTTTCCTCCACAACCCTGGACCACTGTCACCAGAAGGCAACAACCCCCTTAGAGGGTAGCAATCATTTTCACCCAAGGAAAAAATCCCTGGAGACGATGTGAACCATTCTGTAACTGGAATTAGTTCTTTACTCCAGGATGAATTCCAAGGTCACAGCAGGGCACGGCACACACCACCAGCACTTCTTGTCACTCCAACTCACACACCATCAGGGTGAAGGCACCAAAACACACAATCAAGGAGACTTCCAGGCAAGAAAAGCCATCAGGTGCAGAGCACGCAGGCTTCAGTGCCATAAAACTTGTGTTCAAAGATGAATGAACCACACAAAGCACAGAAATTAAGCCAAAAAGGAAAGTTTCTGAAGAACCTCTTCGCTTTCTGAGATGAACTAATTTGTTTGAGCTGCCTGGTGCATGCTAATTTGATAGGATGCTATGCAGTCTGTTCTGAGACAGTGATGCATGGATGCTAAAAAGGGAAACTGGCCCAGCTCAGATCCCCAGTCATGTTTGTTATTACAGTCATCTTCTTTCCTGAACTGTTTGCTCCTTTCTGATTAATCCTGACCCCTATTAGAAAGGGAAGTATTGTCTTTAAAGGCCTATTACATTTACATTACGTCCTCTGTGGCAGTCACAGTAAAGCTATCAAGAATCAAACGAAATACAGTTGTCTGTGCTGAGATCTTCCTTCCATTATACACTTCACAAATGAGCTGTTAAGCAGGTTTTTTTCCCCACTGATGATCACTTCCTTTCCAAAGTGAATATATAAGTACCTTTTTTCCACTTTCATCTTATGAGTCAAAAGGAGCTCCTTGTCTCCCAGGATTTATCTGATGGCAGCATTCTCACAAGAAAATAACCTTTTTTATTCTAATAATGATCTCAAACCTTTCTAGAGGCATAAGTGATCTCCATAATTTTTTTTTCAAAGCATTTCCCTATTCCAACACTGACATATGCAGGGTCTATTATTTCTGGAGATCTTATCTGGCCATGTAAAGAAGATTACACCAATTTGAAAAAGCATGGTTCTTCTTCTTCTTTCTCCGCATGGAAACTCAAGAAAAGATCTGGCACACTGTGGCATTCTCCAAGAGGCTGAATCAATTATGGAACAAGTAGATGATCTTGCACCTAGCAAAGCAAAGCAAGTGCAGACACTGTAGTTTTGCTTCCAACAATTCCTACATTCCTTCTACAGAGGGCTGTGATGAAGGTGGAACTAGCCACTGCCTAAAGATCAAATAACTTTGCAGTTGTGACTAAACCATGGGAAACTCCCATTTAGCCAGCAGCTTCACCTAAAGGCATCTGGAACTTCACAAATCCAAGATGCAAAAGTCAACACAGCACCTCATTCATTCAAGTGGTATTTCTATCTTTACAAAATAAAGCCACAGTGTCAGTTCTGGTAGCCTTCCCCAGTGATCACAGGCAAAAGATTGTATGACCTGAGCTGTGATTTTCAAACACCAGCTCTGCCTTTCATGAACTGCACTGCTGAGACGAGGGATTTGAGGAATGGGAACTACATGGACTGATGTGGCACCTGGGGACATGGTTTGCTGGTGAAGATGGCAGCATTAACTGAGTTGGACTCAGTGGTCTTGGAGGTCTTTTCCAACTTTAACAGCTCTATGATTCTTCTTATTTAATTTTAATGACTTAAAAGCTGGGAGCTTTACATAATCTGAAAGTGCACATTCCTATTGTACTTTGAAAAGCATCTCCAACAGATGCTTATATCCGACCCAAAATTAATGGCAGCACACTATGTGGCTGTAGGATTTCTAACCCTGTCAACCAACCCTGCTCCATTTGCTGCATGACTTTGGTCACAGAGATCACCTGAGATGCCCAGATATTAGAGCAGATGATCACAGCATGGTTCCTGCCTATTCTACAGGCAAATTTAGATTAGATAACTGCACCATGAAACCACTGCACATCTCCTAGGATCTGCCTTTTCCGCTTTAATGCTTCAGATCCAATGTAGAGCCCCAGTCAGGAAGCACCTCTATGAATGTGATGAGCAGCCACCAAAAGAGGAGGCCACAGGGTTCAGAGCTGTCACAAGCACAGCTGAACAGCTCCCATTGTCTAAGAGCCCTTCTGTGCCTCTGTGAAACTCTAATTGGCTTGTTCTCATCCTGTTGTCTCAGCCAGTCCTGCATATCCATTAAAAATATTTGGACTAAAAATGATGTGCGTTTTGTATCCTTGCCCACTCCAAGTTGCCAATCAGAATTAAAGAAAAAAAAAGAGAGAGAGAAAGAATTCAGTACGGTGGAATACAAATAAATTGCTTTACAGCTCAGAACTCAGCTCCGGTAGGAAAAGGCACTGCAGGATATTCTGAGCTCCATCTGCAGCTTTACTCCCAATGGCCACCTCTCAAAACAGTAGGAAGAGTGTTTGTTTTTCTACTGCCCAGCCTCTTCGCTCATGTATCCACATGCGGCTTCATGTCTGAGCTGAGGTACATTAAGAAACTCAGCAAACTGGTTTGCCTAGCAACCAGCAAGCTTGAAAATAAACACTCAGGCAAGATTATTTCACTGTCACCACACACAAAGTTACCAGGGCCTTCGCAACTCACAAATACTTCTGCAAAGAGAATTGCCACACACTTTCCACATGTGCCACCCTCAGTCATTCTCATGAAAACTCAGGGCAAAAAGGGGTTCCCTTTCAGCTTCTGCTGACGAGGAATTTCTCCATGGCTCCGTTTTTATGATGCTGTGTGGAGACTACTGAGCTTTCTTGCCAAATAGGTTCAGCACCAGCATACCTTTCCTCCCATAAAGCCTCCACATGAGCCTCCATACTCTCTGAGAGCACATCTTTTGCTGTCATGGAGTTACATAGGGATTGGCAAAAATGAAACTCCCCAGGAAGATGTGAGGAACCAGAAGCTGCACCAGCTTCCATCCAAATCCTGTCCAGCCTAAGCATGGATCCAGATGAAGCAGGGAGCCAACGAGGCCTGGCAATAGTGATCCTCTGAGCTCATCCCATGCTTTTAACAGCAGAGAAGGCCAGTGGCTCCTGCAGCAATCCTGTCCCCTGAGGATGGGAGCTATCCCTGCCTTCTGCTGCCTTGCCCATGTGCTGGTAGAAGACAGTGAACGAGGCAATGAGCCTTTTCAGCTTGGCAGAGCTGCATGGGAGCAGCTGAGCGCATTAGAGAAACACAGCAGAGAAAAGGTGCTGGTGTTTCCTGCATTTCATCTGAAAGGAGGATGGACCTCCCCACCCAGAGAGTTCAGTCTGGTCCATGGAAGACATAGCCCATGTTGTTGAGATGATCCATGGAAGATATCAGCAGTGAGACAGACACACAGTGCTCATAAAGTCTTCAGATTCCTGCTTTAATAGCAACTGGTTTAGTCTTCATAGAAAACAATCCTAAGGAATTTGCCAACTCTGTTGTTAAGGAGAAGAAGACTGAAGTCCTACAGATTTCCCAGGGCAAGCTGCTGCTCCTGAGCTTCATCTGACTCACCAGAGCCATGACAGACTGGGACTGCCCACAGCTCCGGCACACAGTAAAACTCATGCAGAGCCAGGCTACTCGTGCCTCAGCCTTCACCTCCCATCCTCCAGCGAACAACAGCACGGGGGGAGCCATCTCAGTGCCTCAACCAGCTCATATACACCAACCAAAGCCAACTGCTGCATAGGGATGTCCTTCTGTGTTGGAAAACTTCAGTAGAAACAATCTGACAGCAACGCTGATTCCCTTTATCTGAAATGTAATCGCAGCACATTATAGTCTCATAATACAATGGCGAGTTTCCTAGGAGATGACTGCCATGTGCCCTCACTATTTTTAAAAATGAAGTTTCTCAGAACTCATTTCCATCTCAGGTTGACATGCTACACACACACATTGACACTGCCACCACTGTGCTTCCCATCCTTCATGTGGGTCCAGATAACCCAGCCCAGACCTTGGACAGCAGGGATGAGAGGCACCATAAAATAGCCCAAGAGCTGTTGAGGGTGGGAAGAGGAGAACACAACTCTTCAAACCTGACAGCAATAATTTCTGTGTTTCTTTGGAAGCTGTTGCCTAACTTCATGAACAAAAAGAAAGCAGGATATTATCTTCCCAGGTGACCTGCACTCCAGAAGCTTAAAGAATCCCAAAAGGATTGCAGGAGAACACCGGCAGAGTGACAAGGAACAAGTGGGATTGCAGGAATATCTCTCCTAATGCACTGCAAAGGTTACCTGAAAGCCATTTCCCAAAAATAGTGCGAACAACAGACCACTGGCAGCAAGCTGAGGAGCCAAGCTCTGCGTGGTCCAGCCAGAAAAACCTGCCACAGGTTGTGTCAGGTGCAAATGTGCTCTGGTTGGTACACCAGCCCACTGAAGAGATGGGCTGCAGAGTATTCAAAACAGATCGAAAGTTAATTAAAGAAAAAAAGCTGAAAAGATTCCAGAAATTTGGCTTCCTGGGGAGCTTCTGTTTATTTTCATTGAAAGGACTTGAAGGGGAGGATGGGTTGGACACTCGATGCTGACAGCAAGGGCACAGGTTGATCTCTGGAATTTAGGAATAAATCAAATGAGACAGCATCTCTGCCCAACATGATCATATGGCAGGTTCACCATGAAGAAACAACCGTTGAGTGCATTAAAACATGACAGGTCAAAAGGATGTACATGAAATGGCTGGAATGGTAGAAAAAAACATGGTACTTCCTTGGGGAAAATAGTTTCGCTTTCTTCCAGGGTAGGAATTTAATTTTAACAAAGAATGTAAGAAATGGAGCTCATGTAGCACAGGACTTCCTCCCACCCTCTTTAACCCCCAGCCTCCAGCAGTCAGAGATCCAAGAGAGGGATCTCTGTTCAGGTGACAGTCACACTGTCTTACCTACCTGTCCTGTACTAATCACTGTAATTCATTTTCTCCAACCCACTTACACTTTAAATTTCAGTCTCCTGCAGAATTAAGCCCAATGAAGTACAAAGTACAAATGAGAAAGCGTTCTTCTTTGTTCATTCTAAATTTGATGCTCGATAATTTCTTTCCATAACACTCTAGTGAAAGACATTTTAAATACATCAAGTAACCAACTGCTTCCCCATATCACATAATGGGTTTTAATCACAAATATACTGAATGGTTTTTAAACTATGACTAGAGGTTTGTGCTAGAAACAATCAGCAAAAGGAGTCTGCAAGAACTGGATTCCCCCTCACTCTCCATGGCAAGAAACTCTCAACCCACAGTAGACACAAGCCACACCCAGAATTCTTAAGAAAGAAAGTATTACTTTCTACACTGTGTTAAATCTTCAGTGTTGCGTGTAATTTAAAAAAAATACCTGTAAAAATGAGTGAAGTTGTTAAAACGAGAAGTGAGAAGGTACTGGGAGACAGAACCAGGAGAGCTAAAACTTGCAGGAGGCATAAGCACTGTTTGAAAATATTGATGCTGGAAACACAGACCAAGTAAGTACCTCAAATAAAGAAATTCTAGAAACAGAGAAGTCTGGCAGGCTAAGCAGCCGGGCAAGAGAAAGTGAGAAGTGTGAGAAGACAACATCCTCAAACCCAGAAATTGTGTGCCCAAATGAGGAAGAAAAAATGGACTTCATGTTCCGGTGGTTAAAATATTAGAACTTCAAAAGGTGGGGAAAAGCACCTAAAGAATGGTTGCACCAGGCAGGGAACTCAATAAAGACTTATTTTGCACATATGATAAGCCAGATATGTGCCAGATAACCGATGGATCAGGAAGACACCAAGTACAGAAGCAGAATGAATAAACCCACATGACTATGGCAAAAAACCTAGGGTTTTTGTCATATATGATCATTGCAGGGAGGTTTGGGAAGGTTCTTACACTGGAAACCTTCTTTACAAGGTTGGTAGAAGGGGTTATAGACTGGACTGACCCAACTGACCCCACTCTAGGGGAACGTGGGCATGAAACCAAACACAGGCTGGAGTCTTCCTCTTAAAGGTTTATGGGTACCCAAAGTTTAGAAGGCAGCTAACATGATGTAGCTTTAGAAAAGGGATGCAAAGGAGCAATTCAGGAGTTATGAAGTGGATTAGCAAAACTGACATCAGCAGGTCCATAAAAACTATACTGAAGCATATCCCTCTCACCAAAGATAGAATTATTGAACACTTTGAACAATCTGATAGATTGAGGCTTTAGAGAAGGAAATCCAGGCTTCACAAATGCACTGGAATACTCTGAAAGAGTCAACAACTATGCAGATAATGCTCTTGACATGGTTTATTTAGATTTCAATGGGGTGTCTCAACGCAGGATGTCTGAGCAGATGAGCTGCCAGTGGATAGGAGAAACTTCTTGCAAGAACAAAGAACTGGTTAAGAGGCAGAAAACAGCAAGGAATCCATGGTAAATCTATTTAATATCCAGTGCTAAGGGTCACTAAGAAAGCAGTTTGTCACAGCCTGAAGGCTTTGTGTTGTTGAGATCCTTCTCGCCTCAGGATATGGCACCAGAGAGGGTGACAGTGATGATCAAAATTATGAAACAACCCCATTATGAGGAATTACTGAATCAACTGCAACTTTGCAGCCTGGAAGGGAAAACTGAGGGGGGCAGAATACAGCTCTGAGTGGAGCAGGGAAGGTGGTCACTGTCCCTTCTAAGGCAAGGATGAGGTGACACTACATGAGGGTAGCAAGAATCCACTTCAAAACACTTCACCCAGCTTCTTTCCATAGGACACAGTGGCCATTAACAAGGATTCTGAAAACAACTAGATAAATACTGGTTATAAAATTCACCCCAGACCACGAAAGGCACCATTTGAGTGTCATAAAATGCCTGCACACATCTCATAGAACGCTAGGGGAGTACCCATGGTATTATAATATATATTATTGCTAAATGCTGACCTATACATTCCTCCCCAGACACTGTCTGCAGGGAGGGGGCACTGCATGAGCTGTATTTTTGGTCTGACCCAGTACAGCTGTTCTTAGGGTCAATTAATGCAGTGGAGCAGCAGCAAACAGCAGCTCATAGGCATAAATGCAAAATGCAGGGATAGTGAAGCAATCACCGAGACAGACAAGAACTTCCTTAGGTTTAAGTCATGGCAAAAAACAAGGAAAAGTGCATGTAAATTACTGTCTAATTCCAACAACTGCATTTTCACCTAAGCAACCTAGTCATCTAGTAGTACATCAGATATGTAGTAATAAAGACAACCTCTGACTTCAGAGGAATTAAATTAGCAGAGAATTACTGCAAGATGTCCAGGGAAAACACAGTTTTGAAAGCTGCATCAAAAATACATGGAGGAAACAGTCTCTGTGATCTTCTTGGACTGATCTCTGTGGAATAAACAGAGCCCTTGTCTTCCTTTATTTTTGCTCTAAGTGATGGGCCTTTTATTGCCACTGCATATAACAGTAATCTCTTCCTTGTGGGATCAAAACAGCTAGTTAAACTAAAGCTCACATCCCAAGGTTTAAATGGCATATATCAATTTGCCTTTGCATCCCTTGAGCTAGAATTGCCCAAACCCTCACAATTTCTCATGCATTATCCTTACAACACCTTCATGGGATTAGGCAGTGCTGTCACATGTATGATACGTGGGAACTAGGGCAAGGAAGGTTATAAAGCAGATTAACCCCAGGTCTCCCCAGTCCATCACCCATTACTGAACTGGGAGACCGTCTTCACATGCTGCTAGATCACACAGAGTCTCTAATCCCTACATCTTTTGCTTTAGCCCTCCTTCTGTATCACAGGCTGCTGTCCCCATACTTTATCATCAGTGATAGGCCTAAAGCTTACTTCTTCCCCAGAAAAGAGATTCACTAAAAGGCTGGCATCATTTCCCCCCCATCTTGCCGTGAAAATTTGAAATTGCAGAAGTGTTTCCTGCTTTCTACATCACACACTGCTGAAGCTGCAGTAAATGAGCAGAATCATCAACCCAGTGAGTCAAGCAGTAAACTTGTTTACTGGACCCCCATGTTTGGCATTGAACTTATTTTTCTAACTTTAGCAGGGTAAATACCCTTTGGTTGAGCTGCCGTCAGAATCTTTACAAAGAAGCAGACCTTTTCTCTTTGTTGACAAAAGCCTTGGAGTGGCACGCACGAATGTTAGCAGGTGTTCATATTTAACTTGTCTTTGTGGGTTTTTTAAGACTGAGATGCATATAGTGATTGAGAATTACTGTTTATTCATTTCTGTGTAATAGGAGAAGCTGCATTTCATCTGTCTCATCCATATTTAAGAGCTCCAGGCACAACAACCATGAAAGTTTTATTTTTCTCCCACTAGGGAAAATATTATTATTATTACTACTACCATGACTACATCTATATTGTGAAATTATTCATCCCTGGCTTTCTATATTATTTCCATGTTATCTGTGGGCCAGGTCCTTTCCTGGTACTTATCTGAGTTACTGTGCTGATGAAGCTATACTGATTTATGCTACGCTGAGTCACATCAGCAAAGGACAGAGTCATTTCAAAGCTTTTCAAAGTTTCTTGGCAATACGAAACAGACTGAATTTTGCTGCCCTAAGGATGGGAAGGAACCCTTAGAAAGCTACCCACTTGCTACTCCTGCTTTTATGAGGAATGTTGTTTAGGGAGGTCCACTCTTCTCCCCCAGGATGAGCTCTGCCATGTCCATTTTCACACTTACCCATCTTGGTGCACACACACGGTGAAAGGTGGGATCAGGGATGGTCTCTGCAGCTTTTCCATATGTCACCTATGCCTAGAGAACACGCCTGCTCCCAAAATGGCCACTAAATATGAAGGATGGCAATTTATTTCCCCCCAGCATAGCAGGGCAGCTCAAGGTCAATTCTGACAGCTCCAGCACAGCCCAGGCTGTGCAGTGTCCCATTAATCCCAACTCCAAGACAGGATGCAACTCCAATCAACTAGAGGCATCCCTCCAAGCATCATCCAACAAATCACAACAGCCTGGACTAATAAATGATCCAGAGTGCCATTTATCCAGCTCAGCTGAAACAGAGGAGGTAAAATCATGCAAGCAGTTTTTTCCCTTCCCAGTGATAAAAGCAGACCTCAGCAGCTCCAAGGAAACCTCTTCTTCCTCACCTGACCCTGGACAGCCTCCAGCACACCTAGCAACCATGTAGTGCCAATTCTAACCAGAGAAGCAGTGAAGACATGGGTTTTTCTGGGTATTTGTTCCTGAGAAAAATGTTCCCTGATAGCATGCCATTAACATGTTAACCACAAAGCTGCTGAGGGCCCCTTCTCCTGGAGGTCACTCATCCAAACGTGGACAGTGTCAGCAGTCCCTGGCACGTTACCACAATTTGCTTACCCAGCAAGAAACAAATTTCATAGATTCAACCCAGTCACGTGCTGCAAAGCTCAAGAGCAGGAACTGAGATAGGTCCCTCGTGAACAGCAGCTCTGCCAGGGAGCTGCAAACACATGGGCAGCTTCACACAGTAGGTTTGCTCTTCCCAGGGCAGGACTGATGAGTGCTGGTAGCACAAGGGTGACACTGGCGCAGGCACCAGCAGGATGCTTGATGCATCTAGAGTTGCCTGCTTAGTCTTAACTGCAATTCAGGAGAGGAAAAATTTCACCCAGTATCCCCCATAATTTATTTTCAAACTTGTATGACCAAAGAAGCTAAAAAAATCCCATGTTAAACATGGGATTAACATTCCCCCCCATTCAGGGGCTGAAAGTTATGATAAAAGCAACAGCACTGAAGAGGATGGAGATATATATATATATAAAATATATATACACAAATATATATACACACATATATATATACATACACATAAAAAGAGACACATCTTTTTTCCTATTACTTGTAATTTGGAGATAGAAAAAGATTGGGGGTGGAACACTCATCATCCCCTTTCCTCTGCATGTGTAGTTCTCATTAGGGCCAATTAGGATGATAATCACATCTGAAAGGAGGCTACAAGCCAAACCATGTGATCAAAGCAGAAGTAAACACAACTCCAGAGAGCTTAGGGAGCATATGGTTTTCCCTGCCAAGTCCTCCAAGCTCGTATCTGGCTTGGTTCTACCTGAAAGCTCAGTCCTATGCAGCGTTTTCTGGGACACCATCCCACCTGGGAGGAGATGAGGTGGTGCCATGGGTCTTGAGGGAACCCACGAACCTGTAACAGGTCTCAGCAGACAGGAGGAGAGAAATTAATTGCTCTCTCCTGTGTTTTTTTCCATACCTAGCATAAGGCATTACAATTTCTACATTAGGAATTAATATGTTGCTTGGGGTGAAGTTAAAGAGAAAATCCATCTGAGTTCAGTGAAAGCAGACTCTGCACTTGGCTCTCAAATGCCTTTTCCACCCTCCGTCCCCAGGGTAAAGTGGTGAGTACAATTTTAATGGAATCGTCTGGGCCAGTTTTCTGCACATGGGTGCTGCCTCAGTCACCCCCATCTCTAATATCTGTGATGCCTTCCCCATCCCAGCTGCCTCCCAGGTGACTCCATGCAATTACATTCCTAATTGTGCCACAGTGGTGCTCTCTGGGATGTCACAGCGCTGCTTAATTTATAAATGTCAATTTGGAAGCACACTACAATGAGAAATTACCCGCATCAGACACAGAGCAGTTCTCACTTATGAATAGGTAAGAAGGCAAGAAAAACAATTAAGTAGTTAACAAAGAGAGAAGATGAGGGAATGCAGGCATCCCTTAAATGCAACCCTTCCAAATTCTACACATGCTCAATTTTGAGCTGTTTAAATGGAAGGCCAGAGGTAACCAAGTGCCAGGTTTAATATTGGACATGACTTTGCACAGTCTGTGCCTGTTCGGGAACCTATTTCATATTTAAATCTCAATTAAACAGTAGGACTGCCTTGACATTTAAAAATCCAAACAAAACACTTCAAGCGCAGCTCTGAAAAAAGCATCTGTAAAAATATCTTCTTATTCTACTGACCTGCTCATTCTTTGCATCCTGAATAACATCTGCAGGGTGAGAAAAATAAAAGAAAATAAATAAATTGGGATGTGTTGGTTTTTACCACCATTCTCTTTGAATAGTCAGTCCAACTAAGCAAGAGTGCATTTGGTCCCTCTTGTATATCATCAGCAGAGCAACTGCAGAGATATCTAAGCTAGTTTTGAATTAGAAAAAGAACTGTTGTGCAGGAGGAAAAATCACCTCACACCAAGCTCTGAATCACCAACAATGATGCTTTCAGACTATCTTGTCCTTTTATACAGCTGATCCCAGGTGACATAAAACATAAGAAGAGGCCAGATGCCAGGAGCAGCAGCTGAGGAAATGAGAAAAGAGGAGCTGCATGGAGCATCCTTGGTTCAGGCCACGGACACAATAAACAAGATTTGCCCATCAGCCACCCCAGTCTGCCACAGGCAAAGTCACAGCACCGGCTGCAGCAGGATCTGGGTCAGGGAGCCACCTTTTCCTGGGCTGACACTGCTCCTCCTGTATCAACCCTGAGGCAACATGGGGAAGAATGTGAAGAGCACCAGGGAAAAGTGCCAGGCATGAGGCAGATTGCTTTAGGTCCCAACATTTTCCCTGACTCCAAGATTATGGATATTACTGCAGCATGGACAACCTTCCACTCCCCCCCAGCTGGGCTGGCACAACCCACGCTGCCTGCATGGACCCACCGTGCTCCAGCTGGGGCTCCAAGGGAGCATTAACAACCAACCCCACATTTAAACTTTCCTACTGTCTGCTTCTCAGAGGCATCACATCAAATATGCTGGTGGCTGCCAGCCCAGCTCTGCGTGCCCTGCTCGAGACTCCCGACACCACGGCCAGGCTTGGAAACAGCCCCTTGAGATGCTGTTGCTTGTCAGCCACAAAAATCTCAGCCTGGGTTTCTAATCATTTAACTGCACAAGCACAACCATAAGCTCATACTCTGCAGGTTTTCAACCCTTCTTTTTTCATGTTTATCTCTAAATGCTACATGCCATGAGCAACTCTGCAAAGGGTTTTTCCTCTTGCCTGAATGGAGATCACCTCAATGCGCACCCGCCCTGCAAGGGGAGCTGCTGTACTGGTTACACACACTCAGCCACAGAAGTTAAAACTGAGCAGGAGAGATAAAGTGGGTTCAGTGCTCTTTTGTCTGCCTACTGTGGAAATTACAGACCCATCAATCCTAGATGAGAAGACCCACCACACTGGGTCAGACCAAAGGGCAGTTCTAGCAAAATGCCTCCCAGCTTGTAACAAGTGCCTGTGTGAAAAGCATAAAAAAAAAAAAAAAAAGAGAAAATATGGAGATATTATTCCCCTGATTCACTCTCCTGATGTCTCAGGATCAGCAATTCAGAGGCTTCCTGGCTGCAAGGGTGCACTGGGACCATTGTGCGCCCACCCAAGCAATGGCCCCTTGCACACAGATGAGACATTGTCTCATACACACAACATGACAGGGGTTTCCATGTCCTGCTGGCTCTCAGACAAGCAACACACTGCAGCTCTGCAGGGAAAAGCCAAAGAAGTGCCTCAGCTGGTGCCAGCTGCGTGCCATTGATGCTAATAGAGTTGTTCTGCTTTATACCAGCTGATGATCTCCCTCTTTTCCCTTTCTGCCTTCTCAACAGATTTTCTGGTGCTCAATAAATAAAATATCCATCAAAAAGGTGGATCTAGTCCAGCAAGTGCTGTGCAATGCCCGTGACACTGGTTTATGTCTGCTAGAGGAAGGTGTAAGAGCATTGCCATAGGGCTGTAACAGAGTACACCAGCCCTGGGAAAGCTTTGTGCTAACCCTTATTACTTAACTACTGGCTTATTCCTTCAAGATGGGGTTTTCTATCCCTTGAAATCCCTTGGGTTGTTCTCATCCCTGCCAGTGTAATGCCTGACATCATGCCAGGGGAAACAGGGTGGGACACACTAGAGCCTTTCACCCTGCTGAGCACGCTGTCATTCCCACTATGGACACTGCTTCTCCATCCTGCTTTAAAGAAAGCACCTGCAATTATTCCCAGAAAAAGCCAAGTTTATTTTAAATTGCTGATAATGTCAGCAAGCGCTGTTCCAGCCATGCTTTCTAACAAATCAGTGACCACAGTGAAAGACAAAGGGAAGATCTGAACTCATTTGGAGACATGTCTCCATATTTCTGTTTCCATCAGTTCATTACTCAAGATGACTTTAGCCCCCATGTGCCTCCTGCCTGCATTTCCAAGTCCTGGAGTCATCAGTGGGTGCAAACCACGTGAGGGTCTTCCCCAAACCGAAGTGCTGATGACATCCCTAACTGGCAGGTGGATTTCAGCAGCACCATCACCCCGTGGCGAGTCATCGCCGTGCCTGAGCCGGTCATTTCAAGTCCTTCCAGGTTCTGTTTGTGGGCAAGCAGTGCTAATGTGCTCAGTGGAGAGCGTGTCCTCCACTGCAGAGTGAGCCACAGAAACACTGTCTGTCACAGAAAAGCAGTTTTCTCATTTCCTTAGGACCAGGGAAGCCAGCTCCAGCCCCCAGCTCTGATGCAAAATGTCAGCAGGAGAGCTATTAAGTATTTACGGTGGGAAGCTCCAGCATTAACCAAAAATACCTCCATGTTGGCAGGACTTATGGGATCAGCCAGTATCTGACAGCCCTATAAACCTTCCCTGGAGTGGGAAACAACACAAAACCAAAGGGTTTTTTTCTGTGAATCAAAGATTCAGAGCAAAGTTCCTACTTCTGTCAGCTGGTGGGTTCAAGTTCCCATACTGATCCATGTTTGGCAAGAGGAGGGAAGAGGCTTCTTATTTTTTCCACCCTCTTTCTGTGTGTGACTAGAGATGGGCCCAGGAGACATGGATTTGCTGGTGAAAGCCTCCTGTTTGATCAGTTTAGTGAATTCTGAGAATCTGCCGATAAACCCTCTAAGTCTGGTACATCCCAATCAGAGATAATCCTAAAATATAAGGTTTGCATGAAGATGTGAGCTTTTTCCGGTGCCTGGAAGGGCAAAAGAGGGAGCTTCTTGTTTTAGTACCATTGCTTATCCTGCCACATTTCATACCAATGACTGAGGTCATGTGCTGTTTGCCCTTCCCTTATTTTACGAAGAAGAAAGTAGAAAGGACACATTTAGAACAGAAAAGAAACCCAAGTAGAACATGGGTCAAATGAAGTTTGGTGCCTATTTTTCCCACAGGAAAATTTGCCAAAGAAAAATTAAAGTAAGTCCAAGAGGCAAATACAATACTCTACATGATGAATTTTTTTTCCAGCTACTTTCAAGGCATAATTTGATCATGCAAAATGAGAAAGAGATAATATGTCTCTCTTTGCTCCATAAGTCTGTCACTAAAGAAATTTTCAGCTGGTTTATTAATTTTCAGGCTCTCTGCCCTGATCTTTCTTTCTCCCTTATACTACCTGTGGTAAGGCTGCAGTGCCACTCACTCACTGCCAAGCTGCAAAGTTGACTCACTACAGCTCCTTTTTTTATTTCTCACTGATCTCATTGAATTATTGAAAAGGATATTGTCAAGTTGAAAAGAATGTATCTTCAAAAATAAAATAAGTTTTCTTTCCTAAGTTCCAAATGGCACCTTAAACCATATATTTAAGGACAAAAAAAAAAAGTAAGAATTTGCAGGAGACTCGTTTTCTTAACATTAATAATGCCCTTGGTTTTCTTCTTGCACATTTCAGTCCAGACAACCTAATTTCACCATCAATTTCTAGACAACTTCACTCTCTGCTTCTCTTATACTTGCAGTAATGACACTGCCAAGTGTTTAAGTTTGTCCTCAGCCTTTGGGTACTTGTGGGCTTTTTTTGTAAAGTCTGAGTTTGTAAAGACATGAGTAATGCTGTGGCTCAGCTCTCATTTTTATTTTGTTTTATTCTGGTATCTGTTAGCCTTCAGGGCTACAGGGAACAGTTTGGCTGCATGGCTCAAGTACACCCTAAGGGCTCGAAACCAAGAACCCAACTGAAATTTTAATATAATCTCATTATTTTTAGAGAGATTTTTATGATTACAGGAAGACTGGATGATTTCTTGGTTTTTAACTCTGAGACTTGGCTTCTCTACAGTTTTAGATTTAGCATATGAATTTTTTTTTATGCTGCAGGTCCTTATAATCAACATGTAAGTACAAAATGTCCAGAGCTCAAGACCAGTTTCTTTTTTCTTCCCTTTTCACTTGGGGGCCCAGCATCTCACTGGCTAATGGGAAACCAGAGCACTGCAGATGATGCTGATGAGATCCCTCTACTCTTCTATCCCTGCTGACCACAACCTTAGTCCAGAGCCAGGCACTTTCTAGAAACACTATTATATTAGAGAAAAAAGTAGGCAAAATTCATGTTGTCTCTATGGCCATAATTTTTCAGTAATTAGACTGGTATAAAATGAGCAAAACCACAGTGCTGGTAATCAATCCATAATCAATATTTGAAGAGTGTGCTGAAATTCTGGGTTTATAGAATAAGGATGGGAGTTTGTCACAAACATTGCACACACTGGTGACAATGGTTTGAAAGATGCTGGGCATTAGCAAAGAGACATTTGTAAAAGCTGACATGAATTGGTCAGGAATCTTTATATAAAACTCTTACAAGAAACTGTGCAGTTGAAAGACAGAACCTGAGTTGAATTGAAACAAAAAACAAAACAAACAAACAAAAAAGAACACCTCCCCCCAAAAAAACAACAACAAAAAAACAACAACAAAAAAACCCCAAAACCCAAAAAAACCCCCAAAGAACCCAGTCCATGCTTATTTCTTCGTTAGAGTTCTGTTGGAACCTTGTTATAAAATCCAGCAGTGCACCACCTCTCCAACAAAGTCTTTTCTCACAAGACACCAGGAATTTAAAAAAAAAATATATCGTTCAATCAACCTACCTCTAGGGCATATTTACACAAAGGTTTTTATTGCCTTTCAACGTGATATATTGTTTTCAATACCTAACTGAAAGGTAAAGGTATTAAAATATACATTGCAATGCAGTTTATTCCAGAAGAGCTCCACAGTGCATCCTGAGCAATGCCCATGAAGACATCCAATTACTGCTTGTGCCAAACCTGACCCCAGCTGTGTAACCAGGGCTGAAATTTCAAACATGCAGGACAGGAATTCATTTCTTCATTTTTACTGCAAACCTGATGCAGGAGAGAACACTTGAAAAATCGTTTCGTTTACTCTGACTTGGAAACTTTGAGCCACACTCTTTAAATCACTAATGTGAGGTGTGGGTATGTGATACGTATGAAGGTGACTGCAGACAGAGATGAAACAAACTGCACTGTTTTCAACAGGTGTGGGTTAAGGGCTGTGTTTCCCTGGGCCAAGGTACATGTCACATCTTTTGAGAAGTATTCAGATACAGTAAAAGCCTTTCAAGATCTTGTTTTACCTACTAACAGTAGGGACTTTAAAGGGATAAAACTATTTTCTTAAAAAATTTAATTTCAAATTTTGATAAAAAATCAACGGAGAACTGACTGAATGGATCAGTGGGAACCTGAGGCCAGCTTTACCATGTTCACCTCCACAAGCAGAGACACAGCCCCACCAAGGCTGTCCCACAAAACTCAACACAGGTTCTGCCATGGCAACACACCTTCAGTGGGCACTGGTCATACTTGGAGGGCTCATCCAAAACAAGAGCTCAAGCACTTCAGGCCTCCTACAAACACACAATTTCTCCATGAGATACTTAGAATCTCAACAGTAAAACAAAAAGGCTGAAGTTACACAGTGAGGTTATTTCTCCCAGGAGCAAACTCCAGATGTGACTGTTCCTGAAGTAAGACAATTAATCCCTGGAATAAATGTGATGCGATTGCTGTGTTTGGGAGATGTTTGCTTCTCTAAATCAGGAGGTAGCAGCCTTCCAGAAAAGCCCCAGAAAATGCATCTATCCTCCTGGGTGCACAGACTGGACTGGCACGGACAGAATCATCTTCCCCTCAGAATGGTAAAGGCTGCACAGAAGTCATGGTCAAAACATCAGTGGAATCTGATTTTTCACCCAGTTGTTGTATCTTGTTAATATATATGTTAATATGCATTTGGTCCACTTGATGCCATTACTGATTGCAATCAGATGCTCCTAATCCAGACTTCAGCATGACATGAATTGTATCATTTGTTAAAAAATTCCCTCTCAAGAATGAATGTACATCTCTTCTTGTGCTGCCTCCCTTCATAACCCTCCACAGCCTGTTGCCAGCTCTCATTTTGTCTGGTCCTCTCATTTTAATTGCCCCCACTGTACAATAAGGACCTTGCAATTTGTTTTTTCTGTAGAGCAGAAATGTGAAGTCACTCACAAATGACAGAGAAAAACATTCAAACACTAAGCATTTTTAAAATGGGTAGGCATCCAAAATAAAATTATTCTTTAGAGAATGACTGGCTACCGACTGGCTACCAACTGGATAAATCCTGTCACTGTTCAAGTTAATAAAACAAATTTCTTGACAGGTGTTAGGTAATTTTTAGCAAAGTTACAACGGTGTCACTATAGCTAATGTTATTAAAAGCTTTGATTAGCTATTAGAACAGACTCATAGGTCTAAATCAAAGCTGCTCACTGAAGCTGGTGAGATAATTGATGTTGACAATCAGAAAAGCAGTCTTTAACTTCAAGAAAACTCTACGTAAGGAAGAGGACACATACTCTAGAAAGTCAGATAATATACATGACTTTTGACATGCTTTCTGGTCTATCTTAAGCTGTGACCCCATCTGAGCAGAGAGAGACCTTTGGTGCATGTTCAGGCTGCAAAGAGATGGCAGGATTGCTGCTCGCCCAGGTGACAGCAGCTGGTGTGAGCACACAGTCCTGCCTCATTGCACTTGGGGCATAAATGACATCTGCTTTAATGCATTTACTCTGGATGAGGAACTGTGTTTTCTGGGTGCTGTGGCAGCGGAAATAACACAGCACATAATGACAGAAAACAGTAACAATAAAGAAATACATATGAAATAGGCACCTTCTGAACCACTGGCAGCACAGAGGACACTATGCAGCATTTAGATGAGGCTGATTCTCGCTGCTGTTATTTATGAGTGAACATTATTTCCTTCTTTTCAGACATTTGCATTTCACCCCTTGGAGAATCTCCTTGAAACACAGAAACACAGTCTCTCTCCCCACCCTTCTCAGGAACAGGCCCTGCTGTGAATGTGCAGAGTAGCTAAAAACTCAAACCAGCTATGGGGCATGCCCTGGCCCAAGGCTGGTGCTTGTTCAGCTGCTGACCTGTCCTTCCCTGCCATGCAGCCTGCAAGTTGGAGCAAAGAAGGCAAACCCATAAGCAAAGAAAGCAAACCCATAAGGAAGAAGGAGTTATGCTGACTTGTATTCTCAGAAATGTGAGTCCTCCTGCAGAGCTGAAAATCCCTCAATGACCCATTTCCCAGAGCGCAGCCACTGCGACACCTCTATGGCGTGAGCTGCAAGACAAGACTCCATTCGAGTCCGGAAAAGGGCAGGGGAGCTGGGCAAGAGTCAGGAGCACAAGTGCTGTGAGGAGCAGCTGAGGAAGCCAGATTGCTTATCCTGGAGAAAGGGAGGCTCAGAGGTGACCTTATGCTCCCTACAACTCCCTGACAGGAGGGTGCAGCCAGGTGGGGGTCAGGCTGTGCTCCCAGGCAACCAGTGACAGGATGACAGCACATGGCCTCAAGCTGTGCCAGGAAAGGTTTAGGCTGGGTATGAGGAAGAATTTGTTCACAGAAAGGGTAATTAAACCTTGGAACGGGGCTACCCAGGGAGGTGGTGGAGTGACCATCCCTGGAGGTGTTTAAGGAAAGCCTGGACATGGCACCCAGTGCAATGGTCTGGTTGACAAGGTGGTGATCAGTCATAAGTTGGACTTGATGGCCTCAGAGGTCTTTTCCAACCTAATTGATTCTGTGATTCTGTGATCCTAAGCTCACTGGAAGGTACAACCCACATGCTGGATCAATTAGCCATACAGCCATACAACAGCTGAGGGACGAATTTGGCCTGAGTTAATGTTTTAAGACATTTTTAGAGTAAATGAGTTTCATTAAACCTCAAGCAAAAAGCATTCAACCAAAGGCAAATTCACATCAGCGTACTTGCTTCTCCATAATTACATTATTCCCTTCTTTCTGTAAAGATGCATTGCTCTCAAATACAGAAGGATAAACATGATGATGTAATATTAATTTGTAGTGAGCGATATAATTAGTTACCTCTCTGTAAATGTTAAAAGATTAGGAAAATCGCATTGGTTTGTTCAGTTGGCAGGTGGAAACTACTGCTTCCTCTTACATCTCTGAAAAATTACAGCAGGTAGCACAGCTTCCTAAACTCATTTGCCTTGATTCAAATAGACAGATTAGATAATTGACCAGAATTAGACATAGCATCTAATATGAGCAGAGCAAGGAATTACAGGTGTTCACAGCAGGCTATGTCTGCTCCGATTTTAAGATTCCCATGATATCCAAAATCCAAATTCACATGTGAAAGTGTACATAGTGTAACTTGGGGAAATTTTCTGGACACATATCTGATAGATCAAAGAATCCTCTGTTATTCCTTGCACGCCTCTGAAAAATGCTCAGCAAGCCCTCCAGGTCTAATCTTTGTTAAGACAAACACAGAGCTCAATTAACTTTTAAAGCAAACTTTTGAATTCTTTTTGGAATCATTCTTAGTAGACTCAGGTATGTCTTGTATGCCAGATCCTCAAAACAGGGCACAAGGCACAGGTAACATCGTCCTCCTGTCCCCACTCTTACTTCTTCCTGCCTTAATTTTAACAAGGTCTCAGGACCATACCAAGTCCTCAGACAAGGTCTACAAGCCCATCACAGCACTGGTGAGAGGCAGCAACACCTCTCCTGTGAGTCTCAGACCTCTTTTGGCAGCTCTAAAAATCAGTTTTCTCTGCCTTCTTAATCCTTTGTCCCTTTGTAGAGACCTCCTACAGAGACGGCAACGTGTCCTCCTGAGGACATTCCCATCCTGAAACAAATTCAGTGAACAACTGTGACATGGTGATGACTTCTCTAGTCACACAATGCTAAATGAAAATTGATATCCTACATCAAGACTGCCAAGGAGACCAGTAATTTAGAAGAATTCAAAGCCATATACCAAAGGCAAAGGGAAAACAATGTATTTAAGTACTTGGTCAAGCTGAAATCCAATTTATGCACTCTGTCTTCATCACCAGTATTACACAACTTTAAAATTGGAAAAAAAAAAAAGCTGCTAGGAGCAGCCACATTTGGAATAAAACTGATCCTGTTGTTCTTCCATCCAGTGTATGGAATCACTGCAATCAAACGATCAACTGGAAGTCCAGAAAAATTTTAAAGCCATCAGCATAATAAGATGATTTCAGCAGATGGCTCAAATAACAGCTCATCAAATCAGCAGAACAGAGAAATATTTGTACAGAAAATTTACTGTCAAAACCACTTTTTTTTTTAAAGGATAGTCAGTAGTCAGAGCAATACTCCTAGTAAAAAAGCTTTCTTGTGTCACATTTCATCGAAGTCTAATTTCAGAAGCCACTCTTCTCTTAATGTAACTTGAAATGCCAGAAATTGAGGATGTTCCTTGGCCACAAGAGCAGAAAGGCATTTTCCAAATTCATTATTTATAATGTGTGTGTACACACATATATTGATATATGAGTCTATAGCAGCAGGGCTAGTGCTAGCAAAATGAGCCATATTCACATCTCCTCCACTCGATTACAACGAAAAATTTCTTGCATCTTACTTCACAGAGCAGTTGTAACTGCCCGGATTTGTCAAAACTATGTGTACTTTAATAACTGAAACTCAATCACATCCGAATCACAAATGGATAAACGTAAAACATAAACATCACCAAATAGAATCACTCTTTGCCCATTTGACAATATGCTCGATGGCAACAGGTGGTGGGGGATGGTAGCATGATTCATATCTCAGCACCTCCTCTCTTCCAAACCCTAGAAAAGAGCTTGAGTGATGCTCACCCTATGCAGACACCAGCGCAGATGGCGGAGGAAAAACAAGTTTTTTCACCCCTGCCTCAATTCTTCCATCTGTAAAATGGTACACCCAACACAGACTGTCTTGGCTGGAGTCAAGTAAAAATGGAGACTTGTACTGGTTTAGATTGGGGCAGAGTTAATTTTCTTCACAGTATCCTATATGGGGCTGTGTTCTGGATTTGTGCTAGAAACAGCATAGATAACACAGAGATTTCACTATTGCTGGGCAGGACTTACACACAGTCAAGGCCTCTTCTGCTCTTCACCCCACTCCACCATGAGAGACTGGGGGTGCACAAAGAGTTGGGAGGGGACACAGCCAGGACAGCTGACCCCAGCTGACCCAATACATATCTCAGACCATACAGAGCAATGCTCAGTTCATGAATCTGGGGAAAGAAGGAAGAAAGGGGGAACATTTGGAGTGATGGCGCTTGTTTTCCCAAGTCAGTGCTCCATGTGATGGAGCCCTGCTCTCTTGGGGATGGCTGAACACCTGCCCACGGGAATCAGTGAATGAATTCCTTGTTTTGCTTTGCTTCTGCATGCAGCTTTTTGCTTTACCCATTGAACTGTCTTTACCTCAATTTGATAGTTTTCTCACTATTTCTCTTCTAATTTTCCCCCCATTCCATTGGGGGAAGATGAGCTGCATGGAGCTGGGTTGTCAGCAGAGTTAAACCATGACAGTCCTTTCTCATACCCAGCATGGGGCTCAAAGGGTTCAAGATAACAACAGACTTGATTGAAACATACTAGATCGAATTTATAGCTGTTACTGCTGATTAGCTATTAATTGGCAGACTCCTGTGCTTGCCATGGGGCTTGCTTCCCTCACTGTATGTTCGAGTCTAGTGCTTGTTAGTGACTGCTTTTTTCCTCCACTGCATGCTGTCCTGCCATGTGGCTTATCAACTTACTCCGCTGTGCCTGGGAACATCCTGATAACAGCAACAGCGATGCAACTGGGCTGGCAGATGGCCAGAGCATCGCTGCTGCTTCTGTGCAGCTGTACTGGACAGGCTGGGCCCTGGTGTGAACTCCAGTCAACGTGACTGTGGGTGAGCCCACACAGGAGCAGGACATCCCCAAGTGTTCATAGCCATGAACTTGTCTACACCAGAGCAGGTACATCTCAGTTATGTCAGTGCCATGGTTGTGGACCATGGGGAACAGATGCACCTCAAGGTGACTATGGCTGTAGGTGAGTCTGCACCACAGCACGTACACCCCTGGGAGAGGCTATGGCTCATAGATAAGGCTCCACTTGGAGCAGATACGCCCTCAGGGATATCAGCACGTGGATAAGGGCAAGCCAGAGCAGGAGCAAGGGGAAGAGTTCATTACAATGTCAAACCCTGGCCCAAAGGCACCAGGGTTGGAGATTGTAATGGAAATACCTTTTACTTGTTGTAAGCCATTATTTGAGTTGTTAAAAGGATTACTACAGACTTGGAGAAGCCTTACAAGAAGCAATCTGACCTGAGCTGGCTTTGGTGCCCAAAAGTTCCACACAACACACCATCTTCCCTGTCCCAAGTGAGCACCATGACAAATGGAGCCCAAAGTCACAAACTAAATAAACTCAACAGATAGGGTATGGAATAAGGGATGGAGAATCTACTCTTCTTCCCCTCGAAATTGGTGAATGAACTCCTTGTTTTGCTTTGCTCACATGCTCAGCTTTTTTTTTCACATATGGAACTGTCTTTAGCACAATCCACAAATTTTCCCGCTTTTACTCTTTCAAATTGCCTCCCTCATCCTGTTGCAGGGCATGAGAGAATGGCTGCGTGGGGATTGGGATTAAACCACAACAAAAGTATTACAATACTTCACCCACTTCAAGTACTTTCTCCTTCTCATCGTTCATCTTTATCATTTACCCAGTTTTGGACTGAGTGCTTTTGTTAAAGGGTTGATTATAGGATAATTTGAAACAAGTATATTAATCTCACATTATGCCTAATTGCATTAGCTTCAGATGTGTCCTCTAAGAATGATTTACATTTTGAAGGATGTTTAAGATTCTTTTCTATCATCTCCTTTAATGAGATCCAGTCTCTGAGGCGTTTTTCTTTTTCTGATTTCTTCATTCTCCGTGGATTTTCTTTCTCTTGGAGACACTGAATTTCTATGAAACCTCCCTGAGAATCTTTGACACTAACAGTAAGATGGTACTAAATCAATAAAACACTAAATAAAATAACCATAATTAATAGTGCTCTCATTTGCTATCATTTTTTTTCCTTAAGTCTTTAAGTGTTTTGCAAAAGAAGGAAAATATTATTACATTTAACTGATGGAAAAAACAGTGGCAGAGACAGACCAAACATCTCATATTAAATCCCAGATATTGTAGGGACAGTGAGTTCCATCAGGAGAGAAGACAAGTTCCTGCCTGAGGTGATGGGGCTGCACAATAAAAATAGTAATAGACATCAACTTCATCTTTTTAGCCTCTAACTTTCTCAGGACTTTATTTCTTTAAGCCATTCAATAACTGTTAATAGGTGACAGACTCGTCAAACCATTGAAATTATGTAACTTCCAAACCGTCAGATTGAAGTATTGTTCTTCCCACAACCCCATTACTTTTAGTAACTACTTCCAAACCAGCTGCCTGTGTGGGAGCAATAGAGGAGGAGTCACTTCAGTCAAACAACTCTTCCAAAACACT
The DNA here is from genome assembly GCF_000691975.1 of Corvus brachyrhynchos. Taxonomy (NCBI): domain Eukaryota; kingdom Metazoa; phylum Chordata; class Aves; order Passeriformes; family Corvidae; genus Corvus; species Corvus brachyrhynchos. The sequence continues at coordinate 1,793,383 of NW_008239288.1, forward strand.
CCTTCAGAAGTATTGAGTCAGCAAGACCTATTGGGTGACTATTTTTTGATTTGTGAGATCCTGGCTGGATTTAGCACATCATTCAGAGAAACTCACAGATAATATTCAGAACATACCAGGCCTCAACCATTTCCAGCAAAAGGCCAAAAGGAGAAACCATTCACATTATGGCACAGAAATTCCAAATCTCAATGTCGCTGAGTGCACTGAGCTCTCCCCACACCCTGTGTAGATGGTATGAATGACAAAGTGGGATTAATAACTGGGAATGCCACTGGCATCCACAAAAGGCAACACGACACCGAACAAGCACGAGGCAGACACTGACAGCTCCAAAAGGAACAGATCTATTTCACAACCCTTATCTCACTGTAATTAATTTTGAAGCAAGCTATCTTTCCCTGTGACACTTCCGCACAACTCCCAGCTCAAAGAATGCGACCCTGCAAGCCTACCAAAGAAAGACGTAAAATAAGCTCTCCCAGGTCAAATTCCTCATGACACGTGGTTTGATTACTTAGGAAAGATGCCCTGGTCTGCCTAGCTCAAGATAGCCATTCAACAGTTTTTGTTTCTGAGTAGATGCTGCCAAATCAACATAAACCCTAATGTGATCATTTTACTCAAAGTTTGTAAACAAACTAATAGCAAAGTAAACCATACTCATGGAGCTTCCTCCAACCCTGCCATAACACCAATTTCCACACAGCTTTCTGCATCAGTCTGCTTTTCAAATTAGTTTGAGTTAGCCTGCATAATGCTGAAAAATTTGGAAGGAAAATCTGAAGTCCCACTGCAAGCCTTAGACCACGTTCACCATATTACTAACACTATTTTTTCCAATTTACAATAACTTTCTGTTGAGCTGAGTGGGTATGTCAGACTTTCCAGGGCCATGACTCCCATGAATGACCTGTTGAGCAGGAAAATGAGCATTTACCTGTTATTTATATATGCAAAATTACATTTCCTGCCTGTCTCCATGAGGCATGGTGTGACCCCTGGCAGCGATCAATCTTTTTCAGGAGCTCCAAAATGTCTTAAGAACAATAAAAATCACATTTTATTTATACTTTTTCTCTTTCTTTAGATTATGTAAGAACAACTGTTTCAAAGCATGCAATACTGAAAGATGGTGGAGGGAAGATAAAAACAGGAAGAGAGATAACAGCACAACTCGGAACCCTCACATGCTACATAAGATATGAACAAAGCCCTGTGCCAACACAGCCTGTCCTCCAAAGCAAAACCCCATTAAAGACCTGGGAGCCCAAAACTGGACTCACTCCATGCTACCAATCTCCTCAGAAAATTCAGGTGGTCAGTCTAATCCTGGTCTTCATTTCACACTCATCAACAAGCAGAAGCACAGATCAGGAGAATCAACCAATGAATATTCACGGCTGAACAAAACACCAACATCTCTCTGTTACCAATGACAAAAACATGAGGAAAACATGAAGAATGTCTGCAGAAGCTGAGACAAAGGTGTTTCCTTTTCCTTCCTTTCCTACCAAGAAGTAGCTTGTATGGGACTGAACAGGGCTTACAGGGAGAAAAGCAATGACCTAGATACTGAAAAGAAGTTAAGACCAGTTTCAAGAGCAGCATCTGCAGACACGTGGTCTGTGTGTGAGCTTCCCTTGGCCACGGAGAAGGAAGCAAATCCAGTGTCAAGCTGACAGCTGATGACCCTTTTTATTTTCTATAATCCTACAGAACACAGAAGTGCAAGAACGAACATTCAGTTTCCTATCTCTTAAACAGGCTGTGCTGTGTCAGAATTAGCAAAGCACTCAGGGCTGCATGCAGCCAAGCCCCCAGAAATACCAGGCAAATCAGATACAATGGACATAAGGGGCAATGCCTTATTTTCTGCAGAATAGTGGGTTTGGAGGGGAAAAAAAGGATACTTTACACCCTCTTACTCCTATTCCCTTTGAAGAACCATGGACCAGAGAAGAGAATTCATATTGCACACATCCTGTAAAAGAAAGAGAAGCCAGTGTGTTTGGAGGCAGTATCTATAGTATGAAATAGCTTTCCTGGACAACTTTCAGGCCTTATCAGTTTGGCAGAACTGTTTGATACACTCGGGACATGAGTTCTGGCTGAAGTGTGCCATGGGACGCTGACACTTCACTCTGTCCCAATGTGTAAAACATTCTCCCTACCTCTGACACTCCACCAGTGACATCCCCTCGATGACAGATATTTGTCCAGTTGCTCTGGTTTAAAAAAAGTCCCATCTTTCAACATGTCTCTCTGGTAAACTAACTGGGAAAACTAAATTATCAACATCAACAACGTTCACTCTGGGAAAAAAAAATCCCACCAAAAATAACCATGTAAACTTCTGTTAGATAACAATAATTGCAGAAAACGTCACAGTAAGACACTGGCCAGGAGGTTTAAGATCACGACCTAGTTCTGATTCACTCTTGTTTTGCTGAGTGATTCTGGACCTTCTGGGTGTTTCCCCATGTGTAGGCTATAAATAAATAAAGGTACTTTCATGGATCCCTTGGAGATCATGGTATGAAAAGATAAGAGCTGTGCTATTACTTTTTTGCACTGAACTTTCCTGTTTTGCTTGATCTGAATTATCTTTCATTCACAAGTCATTATGTGGTTTGACTTGGAGGAGAGAACTGAGACTGTCTACAGGATAATGCCCAAAGGCATGATATCAGAGATCAGCCTGTGAAAAAAAGAAGCAGATTCTAAGGGGATAGAGGTACAACAGAGCTGTACTTCATTAACAAAAAAACACTGACTTGTAGCTGAGAAAATCTGCTGGAAATGATCACAATACTACCAGGAAAGTTATATTCAGTGTGTACTGTTTCCCCCCCCTTTTAAAAAATGAATGAGACCGCATGACTGTCTCTCCTTACTGTGAACTGGTGGACGCTCAGCACTTAGGAAAAACTGGCCTGAAGTTTTAAATCACCATGCTTGGAAGGGAAGGATGGTCTTGTGGTAGGAAGAGTTCAAGGGACCTGGCTCCAAATCCCATTGGATTACAGGTCTACCCTTGGTCTGGCACTCAAAGTTCTTTGGGAGACAGACTCTCCTTTCACATCTATTTGCAGCAATGGGCTTTAATTTCATGTGGCTCTCCATGCACTATTTTAATTTGAGTTAAATTTGCAAGCAGTACACACAAATCTATGTGAACACTAACATTCTTGAAGAAAATGTCTATCTACTATGTTTCCATCATGTACATCAACATGCCAAGCACAAATTTCTCTATTTCTGACATCCTTGGAAAGATGAAGAGTAATAGTAAGATACTGAATAATATGATTCATATTCCCGTTATTAAAAATAATTAAATATAGGGCTCTCCAAGAAGGGAAATGAGTGTAACTATGAAATTAATCAGTGAAGCTTCTGAAGAAAATGGATAGGTTATTACAGAACAGCACTGAATCAGGCTTAAGAGTTCTTTCCACAAACCTTTATATAAAAAAAAATGGATACTTCTTGATAAAATTGCATCTTCTCTATATTTACTATATACAAAGAAAACAAAAAGCTAGACTTAAACATTTCTGAGAAAAATTCACATTAGTTTTCATTTTCATCTAAAAACCACCTAAAAAATGAGGCTTATAAACATTCACTGTTCACTGTTCTTACCACTAAGCAGTGAAAAGAGTTTTCCACCCTATAGGGCTTATGCCATGGTGGCAAACTTATCCTTCATACAAGCTCAATAAAATCAATAGATTTACAGATAAATTTGTCTTCAGTTTCCTAGAAAGTTTCTGCTTGCCAAAGAAGGCTGATTTCCCTAACTGTTGTTGAACAGCTTCTCCCCTGGGACTGCACTATTTTCGCTCAACGCAGTGACAGATGCCCATTTCTCCTCCTCTGCCTGACACTCCTGCCCCTCACGTGGTTCAGCACATTCCCAGCAGCCTCCCCACATCATCTTCCACCCAGGATGCTACACCCAGGCTGATGAGAAACCAGGCTCTGCAGAAACACATCACAGCTAAATCCTCTCCCTTGCACAATCCCAAGCAAGTAGATTTCCCACTGGGAACCATGCTGGGACACGGGCATGGGCTCCTCTCCCTGACCCCACCGTGGTGGCTGCTGTAAGGGCAGCTCATCAAGTCCTGTCAGTGCCCCCTGGCACACGAAATGAGGGCCCACTTTATGGTACATGTCTGTGCAGGTTTGAGATGCTTCTTACACATCAGCCTCCTGCTCTTTGCAGAAAATGCCACTTTGGTGGCACCCGCCTCTGCAGAAGTGTCAGCTCACAGGGCAACGAAAGCTCCAAGCAGAGAAATGCCAGAGCTCTTGGCTCACAAGCACAGAGCTGCTCCTTATTATCACACAGCCAAGCTGCAGCAATTCCAGACATCCCCAGGCTTCCCACATCCATGCAAAGGAGATTCGCTATTAAAAGTACAGGTCTCAGATCACTGCCAGCCATTTTTCTTGTGGCTACAGCAGACCAGGGTTCTGCTTCCTTCTTGGAAGACACATCTCAGGGCTCATGGGCCCCCCCATTCAGGATTTTCGCATCTGCCTGCCATGGCTGTGGTTTTAGTGGTGTTTTTATTCCCATCAGTCTTCCCCTTTAAAGGCATCACTTCCCATCACTGCGACACCTCAGTCCTGAAGCCAAAATTACAATAACCCTCATACAATGGCCCATGCCTGGGCTGGTTCCTTCAATGCTCCTTCTGAGGAAGGAAGTTTAGCCGGAGCCAAAAGCAATGTCCCAAGAAAAACCCTCACACACCACCAACCCCTGCAGTGAAAACACACAGGGCCAACCCCAGAGCTGCATCCAGCAAGGGATGTAGTGGTCAGAAGGGAGGTTCTCCACACAAGACAGGTATTCAGACTGTATGCAGACATTCAGGTAAGCCAAGGGGGAGCTGAGCCTTGCATTGAGGTGATTATTGCACAAAGAGGCACATCTGCAGCACCGCAGCTGAGTAGGTACAGGCTGTGTGAGGAGCTGCAGGCAGGCTCGGTGACCAGCCCTGTGTCTTACCTACCACACAATGGGGCCAAGCTAGTTCCTCTAAAGACCTTTCAGGAGCATCTGAACCAGCCCTGATCCCACCACTGTGGCTGCAGGGTAGGCTGGAAGCTTGCAATGGCTCAGATGATGAGCCTCTGGTAGTCAGGTACTGTAAATCCATCCCTGCTCCTGACTGCTCCTTCCAGAAAGCACAAGCCTGTCCCCAAATATACTGGAAGCAATCAGGCTCAAAATGTGTCAGTAGCTGAATCAAGGGAAACTCCACTGCTCTCCATTAGCCAAATGCAGACTTAATAGGGAAGTTTATGTCTGAAGTCAAACATTTTTTCACGTCCCAACTACTGGGGGCTGATCCAACACTTCAAAACCTATCTGGAAGTATGGGAGTTTCAAAGAGCAGCCCGAATCAGGAATCAGAGCATAGAGCTCTCCTAGGTCCTGCTCAGGTCTCAGCTGCCTCAGCCAGAAACAGCCTCACTCCCAGAGCCCAGGTACCCTCCACTGCAAGGCAAGTGGAATAAAACATACATGGCAAGAAAGGGAAATAAACTGCTGTGACCATACATTCCAACAGCTGAAACTGTCTTACGTTTTCCAGTATCAGTTTATATACATACAGACTGTATATCTATACGTATATGGATTTATAGACTTGCATAATACCT
>NW_008239288.1:1799155-1847182 GCF_000691975.1 Corvus brachyrhynchos
TGAACACTCATTATCAGCAAAGCAGTTATATAAAATATATATGTGGAAGAAAAATTAAGTCATTTCAAAAGAATACAGAACTGCCTAGGTATATAAAGCTCACCCCTTTTGGATGGGCCCATCTGGGACAGGTAGATGGCAAGAGACCTTCATCAGAGGTGAACCTGATCCTCTGTGTAGTACAAAAACCTCCAGAAATCATTCCCCTCTCTGTCCTTGTGTGCTTTGTTGTGTGTTTTTGGCTACTCCAGACTCATTTCCTACACAGTCAGTTCCAAAGCTCACTTCCCAAAGCAGATGTGCAGATTGAAAGTGGTTTCTTGAACAATCCCAGCCCAAGAAGCACCTCTCCTTTACTCTCTCTCTGACCCTGAAGAAGGGAAAGCTGGCACTGCTGGGACTCTACACCCAGACAAGACCTGGCACAGCAATTAATCTCTGCAGCCACAGAGCTGTCTCTGTGTGACAAGATCTGAATGTCACCATGGGAGCAAGCCAGTCTCAAGGGTAACATCCATAGGCTCCCACGTCACTCCTGAGTATCTTGCTGGGAGAGACAGAAGGAACAGATAGATAGATGCAAGTGGACAGTTTACAACTGCTAGTAGTCAGGAGTAGGGTCTGCTCCCTGCAGCAGCTGCAAATGAGGGTATGAGAGTGCCTCACCATTATGAAATAGCACGACTTGGGCTTAGCCTCTCTTAAGGCTCAAGACAGATGTATTTTTTCCACACCATCCTGCTGGGCTGCTGATTCAGGACAGAAGGAAAGCAAGCAGAAATTCTCAATTATCCAATTGGATGTGGAAGAAGCTTTGAAATCCTAAGCCTTAAAACCTCAAAAGTCAATCAGTGAACAGAGGGAATCCAAACAGTATTTATTTGCCCAAACTCTTGATTTTAAATTTTCTGATGAGTTCTCTGTTAACTAAAATTCATGAGTTTTCTTTTTTTATTTCCTATACAGAGAATCCCTAAAGGAGGAAGGGAGAGTTCCAAAGTTTGCACTCACTGACACTTTGCAGTGAAGTTGCACACACAGAATATACATGAGAAAAGACATTTAGAGGTGATTCTTACCCAGCATTCAAATCTCTTTTTAAAAGAACAAAAAAAGACTCTTTCCTGGGACACTTTACCTGGGAAAGATTCAATTTTTCTGGCATCAGCATGAAAAAATGCAAATTCTCAAAGCAGTCCATGCTGCAGCTCTCTGTAGGACTGGCATGTACAAACCCATTCCAAAATTCTGCATTTAAAAAATTGCTGTTCACCCCAAAACACTCCCTGAACTGTAGCTCTTACTGCTTAAAGTGCAACACAAACAGAACAGCAATTGACTAAGTGGCACAGATCCCAGAAACTTGGTCTAACCTCTTTTGCCACCTGAAATGTCATCTTAATGTACATTTCCTGGAAAAAACTTTGTCACCTTGGTTCAACCACTGGCATGTCTAGAGGAGCCAACACCAAAACCAAGTCCCCTCACCTGTGCATATAAACATGTGAGACTCACATATGAGGTGGCCTCAGGTAGGTTTTATGAGGGGATGCAGATGACTGGAAATAGATTCAGTATAGGTTCAGATGGAAGAGGCTGCCCAGTGCCCACAAAGGCAGTGCTATAGCATAGCAGAACTCTTCATCCCTCTTCCCAAAACCCCATTTTGGAGATGGAGCCCACCTAGCAACTTGGGAGGAGGAACTGATGCTGGTCACGGTCCCTGGTCTGCAGATTATCTTTTTTTTGTTTGATTTTTGAACCCCGTGACTCTCTCATGCAAAATACATAACCACATTGGCTCATTATTTATGGGTGGACTTTGCCTTTCCTCACATCAATAACCACTCACATCACGAGTAGCTATCGGTTAAATCAATGCCACTCACACCAGCACCTCCCTTGAAGGTGGATTTAGCTGAAAGTCAGCTAAGCAGGGCTGGGAGCCTGTCTCTGCTCAGGTGCTTCATGAAGTACCACAAGCACTACAGAAAGAAATTGGTAATTACAAAATGCGGCAGCTCCTGCGACGCGGGGTGGTGGAAAGGAGGCTGGAACACCCACATTTTCATTTGCTTTTCCTATTCAATTACTTTGTGACTTAGTATTTGTTTTTCCATGTCCTGTCTATTTAGATAACAAATTCTGCAGGGTGGGGACTGTCTCTTACTACGAAGATGAAGAAAGAAATAAAGGTAAATAAAGTAGGATTCCAGAATGAAAAACAAAAACAAAGCAGATGACACCCTTGGCAAGGCTCTGCTCAGCTGCTGATGACTGACAGCATCACAAGTTGAGTTGGCAAGTTAAGAACCTGATTTTTACTATTTGAAGTCCCACATTTCTGTGTCAACAGTATTTTCTAAACAACTGACACTACTCATTCCCCACAGAAACATAACAACTGCAAGATGAAAATAATCTTCCAATGCAAATGCTATGGATCTTTTATTCTTCTTTCCCTCCTCCTTCTCTGTACAAATATTTGCTCATCAGACTTCAGCACTGAAAGCTGGAAGCGTGCCATTCTGCCCTTCTAGTATTTTATAGAGTACTGCATTTATTTGCAATTATATACTCCCAATAAAAAACATGCTGCTTCAAAAAATCTTCCTCTAGTGAAATTTTATGTATTCTGTCTAGTTGTTTACTGCAGAGTTTTTGTAATAAATTATTCTCACTTGCAGCCTGACTTTTGCAATTTTCATAATACAACCAAAAAAAAAAAGTATACCTCTTTCTGCAGATGTACATTCACAGTCTGCTCATCTCCCCTTTCCTCTGTACTTTGCAGCAAACAGATGTCAGTGAGGACAGCTGCTATACAAGCTCCTCAATACACTGATCTGACATCTCGAATTATGACACCTGAGCCTCGGATCCCAGGGAAATCTTTTATACTTCTCTACAGAAAATACACTTTTTTTGGACTGAACACCAACAAGATATCTACACTGCAAGCCTTGATCTAAAGATGTCTCCTGATCTACCATTAGTTTCCTATTAAAGATTCAGGATCACTAAAAAGTGTATATCACACAATACTAAAGATGCTTTTTATAGCCTACCAGTCACTGAGGCTCTATGTACCACTCCATGCATGATCCAAACTGGGAAATACAAAACAATCCTATCAGTTCCAGAAAGAAATGGGAAGAGAAGGGGAGAGGGAAGGACAGAGAGCGGGGAGCTGTAGCAATAAAGATACCTGCATTTCACATTTTGCAAAGTGGTGACTGCAATATTTCTCTAATTTCCTTACTTCCAAGTTTCCCTAATTTCTGTCTCAAATTTAGAAAATAACCAACTTTTAAAAGTATGTATTTCTAGTACTACTTGTTTTTTCCGCTTTCAGTGTCCAATTCTTCCTCTTGGAACTTCCTACATGGGAGCTGTGTCTGCCTCTAGAAAAAATGCATTTCTAATTGACTCTCTTTGTCCCTAAAATCTTGCCTTGGCATTAAGAAAAGCCAGATCTAAGCTATGAAAACCAACCAGGATAAAATATATTGCTTAGCTATACGGATTCTGTAGGGAATATGTTTCCTGCCCAAGAAGAGACAAAAGGCTGAATCATGGCTCAAATCACACTGCTGACACAAATGTTCTCATCTGGGCTCCCCTAGAGAACTTCCCTGTGGATCTGAAATCATTTTGTAACAAAAAGATAAGTTTTAGATTCTCAGAAAATTCACTCAATTGAAGACATTTAAGATAAATTCTGGGAAGAGAATTCAGGGTTTACTAATGCTGCCCTAGGTCACGCTGCCTTCCAAAAAGCACAGTGACCCCTCAAAACCAAATTAATAAGCTTCATCATTACTTTGTTCCATGTTCGTTATTTCTGGTAAAGGAAAGGGCATTTTTCAGGGAAATCTTGGGGTTAATTTGTTACATGCATCTTCTATGGCATGTTTTTTTTGGCAAAGGATCAGTGAGCTCATTAATTTCTGTATCTAACTTAGTTTCCGTTTCAAAGTACTATAAAACAGAAACAACCAGACACTCATGCCAAAAAGTAAACATTAAAGAGAATGAGAATATAAATGGTACCTTTTAAAATAGATTCAGATACAACATAAAGCAAAAGGCCATCTTAAGACCAAATGCTCTTAAAATAAACAGTGAAGATCTCCTTACCCCCTGCTTCAAGTAAGTATTTAAGCTAATGAGAGCTAGGAAATCAATGAGTGGATATTGAATTGCTATCCAGCCAGGCTTCAGACAGATTCTGGTAAACAAACACAAATCTAAAAATAAAAGTGATGGGGAAATCTTTTTTCAGGAAATTGCACATTTATAAGCAGAGAAGGGGGGGAGTGGGTGGAAAGAGATACTGTAAAAGACAAGTGATGGAGAAGAGGTAACACTTGGGATTTTTCCATCTATTGGAAGAGATGCTTAGATCAGTATCCAGTTTAATAACTGAGACACATCACTGCCCGTGCTGAATCTATGGGCTTCCATGCCTTTGGCTCACACCTGCACACTCACCTACAGGTGGTATTTACAACTCCAGAGAGGGGAATACAATTCTCAAGAAGAGCCAATGGGGATGCAACTTCCTGCAAGAGAGAAGTTCTAACTATCACTAATGCTTCTTGGTCTGAGACCTGCTTCAAATTTCCTTTTTCTTTATTTTGTATAACTGGCAGTTCCACTGAGAGGCTTTGTTGTTTTAGAGAGCAGCCTGCATATAAGGTATTGCAGGAGAAACTCTAGATTTCGTAACAACACCTACTATCACTACTCTCAGTGCTGCAAAATTTTTCACTAAGCTGAGAGTTTAAACACCCCAGAGTCATGCCACACATTCATAACTTCACTTGTGCCAAAATAACGTGCTGTTTCCCTGGGTTTGTGGCCATATTTCTCCAACAGAGCAGAATGGTTACGGTTGGAAGTTTCCATATATTGTCATATGCAATACCCATCCATGCACTTTTGGTACTTTCAAAGACACAGGACAGATAATCCCCCTGGAAAGCTGCAGTCACCTTTTTCCCCTCCAAACTGCAGCGTATGTAGGAGGTTTACTGCTCCCAGCCCTGCTTCTTTGCCCAGCTTTGTACAGACCTCAGAGGCAGCACAATGACATCAAAAAGAGCCCAGCCAAAGCATCAAGTTTTAATTTAGTTTGGAAAGAGATGAGATCTGATAAACTACAGCAATGATTCCCATGCCTTTCATTCACATCCTGGGAAAATCCTATATGCAATGGTCCATCTCCAGTAAAGATTTTTTGCAGCAGACCCAGGGCATGAACTGGATGATGTGGTTGAATGTGGAGCCAGCACAGAGGGGAGGAGCAGAGGCAAAACGTTGACAGGCTCACACTGCTACACAGGAAACCTGCTAGTCAATATTGCTAGTGCACACATTAGGTCCCTTTTCAGTGAAAAACATGAAAAGAAGTGCCCTGAATCTGCTAAATGACTTTTCATTGTGAATTTTGAGTGAAGCTCCAAACTGCAAACAGAGTTTACAGCAGAATACCAAATTTTACCACCTCTGACACTACTGAGTGCACGACTCTTACTTCACCATATACACAACCAAGTAAACAACCATGGATGAACATGGTTCATCCTGGCACTGCTGCCAGGGAACAGGAAAGAACCACCAGCCAATTTTTTTTCAGCAGCTGAAGGGGAGCTGCACTAAGAGCCCCAATTTCCACACCAGCACTTCAGAGGGCACCAGCTGGGCTATCACAGCCTCTTCTGTGCCCTTCGTATTCTCCTCTGAACAGAAGAAACTTCTTGTCTATGTTTTATTTGATAGCAGAGATCAACTTCAGTCTGCAAACTCCTTGACTGCTGCCAGACACGCAGCAGTCTTTAACAAACTGCTATTCTGCAGGCAACTGCAGAGAATCAGATAGAGAACAAAAGGGCTACCAAAGCAACAATAAAAATTCAGATGGAGAAAACATTATAATGAATATTAGATTTGCTCTTAATTCAGAATTGGTGTCTCCTCGCCCTATAAAAATCCATTACTGTGTGCTTTCTTCTGAGATGTGAGGCATGCAGTGTAACCTTTTCCATGACGAGATTAACAAAATAGGTTTCGGAAAACATCTGCTTCAAAACTGAGCATTCCTACATAGAATACTGTCTTGAAAATTGAAAAAGAGTACTCTTATGCTTTGAAGACAACTGTATCCTGTTGCAGACAAGTTACGTAGACCTTGAAATAGCAGTGGGGGATTTTTTTTTTAAATCAAATAAAAAGGGTGATCCTATGAAAGCAGACATTTATCTTGCTCATGTGTGAGATGAACAGATGATTACACAATGCCTAAATGCAGAGTAAGGTATTTTAGAAAAAGGAGTCAGGTGGTCTTACAAGGAGATGGAGTTGCCTAATTTAGAAGTTCCTCAACAGTCCTCTTAGTGCTTTCGCAGACAGATACTGGAAATGCAAGAAGTTGATGCTGCTATTGCAGAGTTTTACTTCTAGCTTTGCTTTTTCACAGAACTATATGTAATTTAATTGTATGAGCCCTCATACAACCCTCACTGTACTGTTTCCCAAAAAGGTATCAGAGAAATTGTGAGAGAACCAGGATAAGCCACCAAGGAACACAAAACTAAGTTAAACCTTGGCTGACAGTCCAAAGGAGGTCCAACCCTCCAGCCATCCCTGCAGCTGGAGAATTTACCTGGCACAGTGCTCACATGGGCACTGCCAGAAATCTTGACCTGCTACAGAAGCAGCTTCAGCCTTCCAAAGACCAAGTAGGAAACATTGGCCAGGCACAGTATTGCTTAAAAAAAGGTGTCAAGGAAACTAAATAGAAGGATTATAAAGAAAGGAAAAAGATAACAGGATGAATTATTTTCAGGGCAGGAGCACAGTTTTGTTGCCTGATTTTTGTTTTGGCAGCTGCGCATCCCAGGGATGCCTATTTAGGAACAGATTTTACTTAAAGCTTCCACAATGTTGTGTATAGAAGAAACAGGAACAAAAACATGTCTCATGGACACGTACTTTTTTAGAAACCCAGAGGAAGTGGACACTTGGGCAGCTCCCAGGCTCATGTTGTTTGGCTTTGATTCCTTTTTTAGATTGGACTCATCATTTGATTCTTTCAACTAAAGAAACACAATAAACACACAATTTCACCTTCTTTCCCCCCCCCCCAAACAAGCAGTAAAAACAAATCACAAAACTACATAACATTGACAATACAAGAAAAGGGATTTTAATCCAGGAAGAGATACCTACGGCTGAAAGCCACACCAAATGAGCTGTAGCCCAGCCTTATCCCTCCACATCCCTGATCCAGATGAGCAATGCTGGAGCACTCTCTTCTGGGTGTGCAGCAGCCAGGGCTATTTGCTAGTGTCACCCAGCTCCTGTTGTGGGGGCATCTCCCTCATCCATCTCTGCCTTGCTGAGACCATCAGGGACAGTGCTGTCCATGCATGGGGGACACAATCCAATGACAAGGTCACTCATGTAATGCAAAAAACATCCTTTAGATATGTTCTGAAGTTACCATCCCTTCCAAATGAATGTGCCACCCACTTTGAGACCTATTGTTACTGAGGTCAAGAACAGCCAAGGACAGGCACACTTCTCTACAGCCAAGCCAGTCCCCATGAAAAGGTTGAACAACCTGCCAAGACCACACTGTCACATTGCAGTTACACTCTTGGTCCTCCCCTCCAAACCATTTCTATTTCTGGCCCTTCACCAGGCTGACCCTGAAGTGCTCCCTTCTTTGGGAACACCAGCCGCAACAGCTACAGCGCTGTGATGAGTCACCAAACCACTAAAAACGTCCTCAAACTTGAAAACATCAAATCCAGTGACTTAAGCTGAAATGCTTCAACTCGTTATGAACACGAGTGGCTTATCACACTGAGTGGAAGTGGTTCTGGGAAGAAAACAGCTTCTCCAAGCACAACTCACCCAGGCGTGGGATGTGGAGTTTCCACTCCCAGCAACTGTTTTGGAGATCAAAGCAGCAGCGAGTCAGAGGGAGCCCAAGCATTGTTTGCTTCACAGACTCTTACGTACAATTATGTAATGTCATTAAGTGGTGTAATTATGCAGCCCAACCATGCATTTTTGTGGTTGAAGCCAAAGTATGTTTAATGGTGTAATTACTTTTTAAAAAGAGCTCCCACGACTAATTACATCCACAGGGAGACAAACAGCAAAAAGCTTCATAGTGTAATATTAGGAATGAATTATGTGTTTTGCTCCTTATTCCAATCACAGCAGTGTAAATATTACTGTCAGACCCCACATCTCCCTGTGCCTTCCACAGCAACAAGATTATCACGAACAACACCACCATCAACAGCAAAATCCTCTGAATAACAGCCAAGACCAAGTGACCCTCATGCTGCACAGTATGATCCCATTTCACCCTGAATGAGTAGGGATATGGCACGTTGGGGTGTGAGGGCTGTGATCAACTATCACAGTGCCACACGAAGAAGCTTATGGGTGACTGACGGGGCCTCCAGCCATGCCCCATGTGTCTCCTACCTGTTCAGCGTTCCTGTTTGCCAAATAGCTGTCTGAGGTTGATTGAAGTCATAGAGTGAATCCAAGGTGAGGACCTTGGCAAATGCTTGCCCAGGGCCAAGCACCACGTGCAGTGTCAGTGTTGTACTGGCCACCAACCCCTCCAGGTAACAGTCACAGGATGCTCTTGGCTGGTCAAGGAGAGCGACATCACAGACCACGTTATCTGAATCCAGCTCCTGACAAGCACCCACACTATGCTCCCATCACTTCAAAACCAACACCAGGAGGAACTGGCTCCAATCCACCTCTGTCTGCCAACCTTTCCCATCCCATGTCACTCATTAACTCAGGGCAGATGGCGATTTGGCCTTACCCCACCCTGGGGCCATCCCCTCCCGCCCCATCACTGAAACACTGGAAAATACAGATCTCCCCAAAACATTGGTCTGAAGCCAAAGTATTACAGTATTCCTCAGATACATCTGTCTTACTACCTGAGATGGATTTTATTACTGGGGTGCTGTGACACTGTGAGATTTACAGGCAATAGACTCACTCCATCCATCCCTAAGAGACAGAGAAAAATTAACATCTCCCTATTCCTGATCCTACTCCCTTCCACTTTTGGCTTGTTCTCTTCCACTTTCCTTCTTTATCCTCCTATTATAGCAGTAGTGGAGTAGAACCAACATTTATCTTTTTTTCCAGACAGCCTTTAAGAGACAGAAAGCCTCCCTAGGATGAACACTTGCTGTCTGTCCCCAGCTCCAGCCCCAGGCTCCAATGTTCAGCTCCACAAGCAGAGATCTGCTGCAGCCATTAAAATGAAATCTGCTGGGTTATGCCTGGAAATGCATTTCACTTTGCTAGCATGATTCCAGCAAAGTTCATAAAACTGGGAATGTGTAATGCCTAGCAGAAAGCCCGAGTGGTTTCCTAACAGAGCTTTGCTAGCCAGCACCACGTCTCACCCAAATTACTTCTGCAAGTTACACTTAACATCCACAGCCTCTGCTCCCTTCATCCACAGCCTCTGCTCCCTTCATCCACAGCCTCTGCTCCCTTCGGTGCTTCGCAGCTCAAATGACCTCCCGCCCCTTAGTTTTGGGAAGAATATGGAACTGCCCATGATCAAACACAGAAAAGGCTCTCACATTTTAGGGAAACCCGGGACAATTTCAGCTGAGCTGTCTGAAGAACAAGTGGTTCCAAGTAAATTGAGGAAAGCATCTTGAAGAAATGAAGGTTATGTGAAAACCCAGAGCTTCTCAACTGATGACTTCAGATCAGTTTTGCTGAGTAGCATTTCTACTAGTAAGTAAGCTTAATACTGATTTCTTTTTTTTTTTTTTTTTTTTGCCTCAATAGGAGCGAAGGATGATGCTCTTCAGGGCTACAGTGAATCAGGTGGGAAATGTGGAAAAAAACCCCTGGGATAGGAAGAAATCTGTCCAAAGGCAGGACAGTGCTCCTTGCTGTCTGGATCTCCGTTATGCTCATGCCAGACAGCTGCCACAAGGGCAGGACAGCCCAGGTGGGAGGACAAGACACACAGGGAGGGAGGGCAAGACTGAGGGCAAGACTGAGTTTGGGATCCAAAAGGGAAAGGCACAAAATACAGGTGCAGTGGAAAAACGAAGAAAACTTTCAAAATTTTTTTCCCACAATTCTCCCTGCTGATGTTGATCATAAATAAAGGCACATGCTCAATCTAGTGGTACACCTCTTTCTGATCCCAAATAAATTTTTTTTGAGTTGAACTGTTTGGTGCCCACACTGTGTTTTGAAATCTTTATACAAAGCAAGTTTCAAAACTCCGGAAAAAAAAATCATGGTAAATACTTTTGCTCTTTGAAAACACAAGCCACAAAGCTCCTCACAGCAGCTATAGAGCAGCAAGGGGAGATAATAGACAAAGCTGGTAGACAAGAAAATACATGCCAAGTATTTTGGAGCACTCGGCTGAGGACAACTGGATGGTTAAGCAACCAAATGAGCTGACTGCATTTTCAAAATGTGAAAATTCAGCTTGTGTATATTGATTTCCAGGGGAGCCTGGTTCACTTCATTCCTTAGGGCTTAGCTGCCTTTGAAGGTCTTTAAGAGCCTGTCCAGAAAACATCTTCTTGCTTCAGAGCCGTTTTAACCATGGGTTGTTTCTTCACTCTGAGAGCAAATCAGCACTACACTGACTCCAAAGAGATGCTCCAGCTTTCACTGAAAGCCTCCCCTGTTTTGCCTCCAGTATTGCTTTCCTGGGCACATTTTAACAACCACACAGCAGGACACAGAAGTGGTGTCCTCCTTCCAGCAAGGAGAAAACTTCCACTTTTGGTATAGAAAGCTCTGAACTTACTGAAGACACAGGATCGACTTAGCTCATGTCTCCCCTCCACGCCAAGCTCTGAGGCCTCTCTTTGCACGGAGGTACATCCAAAAGAGGCAAGAGTCTGGGAGCAGCTGAAACAGGCAGGAGAGTTGGGGAAGCAGCTGGAAGGTCCTGGCAGTCTCAGAGATGGGTCTGGAACGCCCACGTGGCTCTGCTGATGGGATGTCAATAAAACACTGTGACACTGAGCAGCTGGTTGGTGTGCAGGATGGCAGCTGGAGGCCAGCTCGAGGGTTAGGGCTCAAGGAGCAGTGCTCAAAATAAGCCAGAAAATGCAACATCCTTCAGCCACCTGAAGTTATCAAGGAAGCAACACCAGAACTGAGCTTGATAAATAGCTGGTAAAATCCCATTACCTCACTGGAGTTAATGTCTGCTTCAGATCACAGCAGGACTCCTCTACCTCCTCCCAGCCCATCCAGCCTCCAGCCCCAAGGTCCTGCCCTGTAGCAGGCATGGTGCCATGTTGTGAGTTGCTCACTCCTCACCCCATCTGTGATTTCCATCTGCCTCTGAGACACCCACACCTACCCTAATCCAGACAGTACTGGTCATACCATGAGCCCAGACCATCAACACAAGGTGGGGGAACCAACCAGTGAAAAATGCTATTCACTTCCTGAGTTTTGAATCTTCAGTGGGATTTGTTACTAGTCACAGAGTAATTCTGGTCACCCTGGAGGTCTCTAGTCTACCCCACCACATAAAGCACATCCAACTAGATCTTGTGTTCAGGGCCATGTCTAGCCAAATTTTGAATATTGCCAAGGTGGAGATGTCCCAGATGCTCTGGACAGCCTCCACCATCTGATGACATCCATGGTAAAAAAGCTTTTCCTACATCTAACTGGAATTTCCCATCTTGCAACTTGTGCCTGTGGCACCTAGTCCTGTCTCCACAAACCTCTGAGGAGAGTTGAGCTCCTTGTTCTTTACATCCTCCCACTAGGTGCTTGTAGACAGCAAAAAGGTCTTCCTTGAGTCACCTCCCCTCCATGCTGAACAAAGTCTTCTCAGCCTCTGCTGGTGCACTCTGTGCTTCAGCCTCACAGCCCCTTAGCAGTCTATGAGTGAATCAATGTTTTAGGGGCACATTCACCTCCGTGGAGCCCAAAAATGGTGTTTTCCCTCTGGCAGTACTAAGGCACAGATGTACACCCAGGATGAAGGACTTGCTGCCTGGGGAGGTACAGCTGAGCTGCAGTAACCAGCTGTGTGCTCACTTCTCCCTGCACAGTGGGAAGTGAAATCAGACAAATAAATCCTGAAGCCAACATACAGCCAACAATGGAGAGTCACTAAACTATGGTAACACAGCCACTTGTGGTCACAAGCCAGAAACTGCACCATTTTTTTTTGTCCTAAACCAAACACAGCACTAGATCTCTTAAACAAGGACCAATCTGGGCAAATCTTCCCCCCAAAAGCTTTTTTTTCTTTTCTGCAAACTTTGATCTTTTAGCTATTGAAGTGAATAATTTTTCTGCCTCTACTCTGGGGTCTGTGTTTGCGTGGTGAATACTGAAATTCACGGTAAGAGAAGGGGACTCTATGCCAGGCAACTGTAAAAATACAATCAGATGAAAGATCTCCTCTGCTCAGAAAGGAAGGCTTTGGAGAGAGCAATCTGTGGCTACAGAGACTTAACTTTACTCACTAAAATTCAGAGTAGCTGCAGCATCTCTTTAAAGCTGGTTCAGGCTTTCAGTGAATGTTCACAAGCACACTAGGGATGTCAGGACTCGCTGTGTTGGGAGGACATGATGAAAGGTGATGGTGGTGCTCTCCAGAAACTAATGCATCTTCGTTTGCAGCACAAATTATACAGGGATGTCATTATTTGCAATAAATATTTTTTAAGAGCATTATTAGCACCAACTGATTATTTGGAGATATCAGTTGTTTAAATACAGCAAGTGTGGCAGAGTGGTTGTTGTTCATATAAGGAGAAAGAAGGGTGAGACACCTGTGCTATGCATCATGTAATTACAGCAGCAGGGCTGGGCTTTTTCTGGTGATGAAAAGCTCCACAGTAACTCCAAAACATGCTCAGCTGGTTTTTATTTATTACTGGCATCAGCACAGTCTTTCTTAATGATTAGAAAAAAAAAGTGAGAGTATTTCACAAAATTCACTTACTCTTTTATGTGTGACCATTAATGTGTTGGAACACCGACTTCTTTTCTTTCTTCTTTTCATTATTTTATGTATAAGCATCTCTGAACATGCTGGATGGAGGCACTGAGAACACTAGGGGAGTGCCTGGTTTGAAAGTTATACCAAGGCAACAGAAGTCTTTATCTTATTCTTGGAAATGTTTAGAAAGTGAAATATAATATTCATTCTAAGAATAAATTTCACTTGATCTTGCCATGCTCAGACATACGACTCAGACTCTTGATTCTCAGATCATATATAAGGATCAATTCAGGGCTGAACCCAGGACTTCTTACATGTGCAAAGCAGGAGGAATAGGTGCTTTATTTTTCATTTCACTGTTCTTTTCTTTGGCTAACTGTTGGCACAGGCCTCACTGGGATGGTTATTAACATCCAGGTTTTTTGCTAAAGACATTCCACCCAGGCCTGATCTCCTCCAAAGCTACTATAAATGGATTTAATTCAGACCCTGATATTGAGCTCTGTGTAATGAGCCAAAGATTTTAGTGGACAGAAGTTTTACAAAGTTCTGAGAGTGGCACACTGGCTCCCAGAGCAAGGCTGGCTTAAACAAAATAAGCCTTATTTCAATCCCTTGCTCCCTATTCCACACTGGTCCAGTGATGATGTAAACTACTACTGCTTTCTGCTCTTTGTCAGGAGGTAATGCTTGCAGTCTGAGCTCTGCCTTGTGTCAGCCAGGAAAGTTTGGCTTTTTGGGGTTTTCTCTGTGCACCCTGTGCAATCTACACAACTGATCTTTTTTTTCTTTGCCTAGGATTCCTTTGGTCCATTTCTTGTTTTGGTTTTCTTGGTTTCCTAAGAAAAAAGAACCAGATGCTGTTTATTTCCCTCCTGAAATTTTCAATTTCTGTTGGAAATGACTGGCACAGGGCTAATCCATTGCTGATTTTCTGTTTAAAAAACATGGATGTTCTCAATTTATACAACCCTCTAAGCAGGAGTAAATTTTACTCTTCTAACCCCACACGGGGTTGTAAAAGACCCATCTCCATCTTGCCTAATGTAAAGCTATCAAGTTTCACTATAAGCTGCTTTCTTTTTTATGAGATATGTCATCATCAAGTCGCATATAATTAATAAGCCCTGACCCTCAGTTAATAAGGAGTGAAAGTACACAGATTTGTAGGTGGCTGGGTGTCTGCTCCACTGGCTCTGGCTTTGGCAATGTTTCCTTCTCCAAACTGCAATCCCTGTGACACCGTCACAGCTCATAAATACCCAAGGCGAGGCTCCTTACTGACCCATGCTCTGCAAGATCACCAGTTCTCTGTGCCATTGCTTCTCCCATTAAAGTCTATTTCTCAGTATTTCATAAGTAACACAGAAATTAAACTGCATCTGAAGTGGCAGGGAAGTCAATCTCCTCAAGAGAATCACTCCAGTTAAAAATTCAATGTATCTTTTACCCATTTAGGCATTATATATATATATAAAATTATAGCAAGAATGCACTTAAAGAGAAGGCAGAAAAATATATTCCAAGTGGCCAGCATCTACACTGCAATAATATTCTTCTTTATACACTCAGACAAGTGTTTCTAGGAAGACAGATGATGTCTAAACGTTCTTTCTTGGTAATTTTTTGTGTGCTTTCAATTTTCTACAGATAATTAATTATTGTAAGAGGAGCATTTAGACTTTTAAACACACATTTTTTCACAAAAAAGAAATAATCCAGTCAGGCTGGTAATGTGATAACTGTTCTCCGATTAATTAGATTTTCAGCATGAGGTATTCTATAAAAGTACATCTATTCAGAGATGTGGTGTAACACCAAGCAGTCTTGTAGCTAATATTGGGTCTTTGGAGATTTAAATGAGGCTGTCACATTTTGTCTGTGGTTCTTGAGCTAAAATATTCAACGTTTTATGGGAAAACACATATTCAGACCTACATTCCCACATAAATGCTGGTTATTGACATGGCTCACTCCAGGAGCACAAGTTTGACAATCCCAATCCATTTTAAAGAGTCAGGAGTGAAACAAAGGCAGTGTCTAACCTGATCAAGGAGAGGCATGATATCACACTCCATTCCTCTGCTTAATTTAGAAGTTAACTCAGGAATATGTGAGGATTCTGCTGGAGCAAGAGCTTTCAGCAAATCATGAGCTGGCAACAGAATTGGGGGTAATTAATTTATATCCATCAAGAGAAGCAGCAGTTTTAAGGACAACTCCCATGCCCTCAAGATAATGAACCTTGAGCTGTAGCACTCCCTTTCACAGCTTCACATCCCCCAGAGCTGGAATCAAGAGTTATTTGTATGAGTAGGTTGCATTTTCTCTGTAGTTCCCTGCTCTTCCCAAGTGGGATGCAATGGATTTGGGGGAAAAGGCCAATATCCAGAAACCCACTTGTTACCTTAGATCCCTGAATATCCACGGTCAGAGGTGTGTGCAAATCTTCCTCCAGCAGCCCAGCACCCAAGCATCCCCAAGGATATGGGGACGTGTTTTCCTGCCATTCCTCAGAGGGAACTGCTATGTCTGTGTCACTAAGACTGAGCAGCACCAGGGGCATGAAGCAGCACTGCCACAGGCTGGAGAACATTCCCAGAACACAGCTTGTAAGACCATTTTTCCAACTTCTGCAGCACTTACAGTTTCTTTCCTGGAAACTTTGCAGCTGCAGGGGGACCCTTATCTTTCCTGGCAAAACCAGAACATTTTTTAAGAGCTTGCCTAGTGCAATATGTGGGTATTTTCTCTCTTTTCACCTTGACAGCTGCACACTGTCGCCCTCACTCCTGCTCCATTTATCCCACTGGGAACTCTTAGATTAAGTAACTCTTAGATAAGAGTGGGAAATTAGTCATCATAAACACGTGGGCCCAGCGAAGAACTCCAACTTTCAAACAGCAAAAGAGCTTTTGCTACAGTGCTAACACTGTGCTGAACTCCACAGCTCCTGATGAGATTGCTATTTTTTTTTGTAGGGTAAAAAGCTTTCAATCAGCAAGTAAGAGGTTCTCTCAGAAAAGGATTTCCTGTTGATAAAGGCTGGAGAATTATTTTTGTCTTTCAAGATGTCTAGGAGAAAAAAGTAATTCACAGAACCTGTGTCTACCATGATTTCTGAGCAGCATTGCATTATTATGTGCATAGTCTGATTGGTTTTAGCAAGAACATGGAAGAGTCTGATCCTGATTAACCACTCAGCATCAAGGGCCTGAATGCAGAGTTTTTCTGGTGCTGCATCAAGGCCCACAGAATTTGGAAGTTAAATTGGCTTCACACCTTTCTAACCTCGCCATTCACCACACAAAACTGTTCTCTAGCTGGAATCATGAGTTCTGATGGAAAGACTTTGCACCTACCATCAGAGCACTTCAGAGATACTAATTCATTCAAGCTCACAATCCGCTGTAAGAGATGTTGTGATACCTGTTTTATGGTATGGAAACAGACACGTTGAACAGTCATATTTTTTGGACACAGGAACGTGAGGAATCATGGCAAGAAACAGCAGTAAAACTAAAATTTTCTTTCCACTTACAGCAAAGGTTCATCCTCTTGGTTGTTTAGTAATTTTATAATAAAACTCAAGAGATTTCACGGTCCCACTATTAGTTGGAAATTGACACAGTGCAGGAAATGAGGAAGGGCTTTGCTCCGACAGTTGATTTCACTGAGTTTTCCATGAGTAAAATGATAATAATCGGTCCAGAATTTATGATGCCATTGCAAAGGTCTGTCTGCACTGTACAGTGGGCCTGTCGGCAGGGCACAGCAGAGAGAACCAGCCCTGCTGTCCCCCAGAGGCAGGGTCCCATGCTGCCCTGCTGTGTGGCTGGCGGCAGTAGAGCATCTTCCATATGTCCCTCCGGTGAGTTTTCTGCAGCACGGACACCCAGCTGCTCCGAGCACAGTCATGACCTCCAAATCACTGCACAAAGGCCACTGGCTTGGGATGGCTGCTGTCCCCTGCCAGCCCAGGGCACGCCACAACGATTGCAGAGACAAAAGGTTCAATATCCCAACCCCGGGCTCACTTCCACTGAGCCCTTTGTCCCGTGGATGTGTCGATAAAACAAATGATCCACGCCCCAGTGAATCGGAACAGATGCTCTACGCAAAGAAGCAGCTTGAAGCTCAAAGAGCAAAATTCGCAGCTAAGGACACTAATGACTCAGTCTGGTTACTCTGAAAGCAGCTCTTGTGGGTGGTAAGAAATGGATGCAGGCACCAGAGAGCCTGGCAGTGGTGACAAATAATCCAGTATGCTTCAAGTGCTTGTGCTTGAAATGAAGAAGAGAATTTTTGCATATTTTCCCATATTTTCCAGTTATTATAGAGCCAAATTCTGATGAGACCTGATGTTTATATTATTTTGTTACAGAAGTTAATTTTATTTTAAAAAGTTGGCTCGAGTTACATGGAGAGCAACCTGTAAAAGCAGCCTATAGGGCTGGAGCTGCCATTTTTTGTGGACTCAAAACACTACACACTGAAATTCTACTGGACGATCACTATATGCTTTATAGAGACAGCTCCTGGCCTGAGGAATTTGCAGAGCAAATAAATGCAAACAGAGCAAAATAAATGAGACACTAGAAGGTCAGATGAATATGGAAAGATTAATGGAAGTGAGATGGGGGAATATGGCTATATATATATATAAGGGAGCTGTATGTGAGGAAGGTAGAGCTACATCCTGGGGATTGGAGGCAGGTCAAGCAGATTTCAGGAAGAATACTAGAAGGAGAAGCAAAAGGTGGTTTTCTCAAAGACACTTTTCACTCTACATCTCTGTCCCCTAGTACATGCTCAAAACGAATCAAGAGCTCTCCTTGGACATGAGGACCTTTTCCTCTCTCCTGCCACTCGTGCATCAGCATCCTGTAATGTTTGAGATGGGCTGCACCAGCCCTGGCAAAGCTCTGGGATCCCAGTTCACCTGGGATCTCTATCAGGCAAAATGTCCTCAGGTGATGGCACTGAACAGTCTGTCCTGTCACATCCCTTGTGTGCAGCCTGGAGCCATCCCAGGCATCTTGGATGGGTCCTTCAGGACAACCATTTATCACCATTTATCAACCATTTTTATCATTCCTCCTCAGAGGTGGCAATTGTGGTCTCTACATAAAGCTTTCCCAAGAAAGATCACAGAGTGAGGCATCATTTTGTGATCCTTAGCTGTAAATTTACACTTTCCAAAGATGTTCATATCCTACTGAAGACATAAAGGAAAGACAGCTGAAAATTGCTGTCTGCTGAGTGATTGCAGTCTGAAGACTCCTCTGAGTATAAAGGAAGGAAAATACTGTTCTCTTCAAGCTTATGGATCTCACCAGTCCAGGGATGAGCTTCAGGGTCAGGCAATTTCATGTTTCACAGATGAGTGCTCAGAAGCCCAGAAAGAAAATGACCCCAGTGCAAAAAAAAAATCCCAAACCAACCCACAAATACCTATTCAGCCAGTGCCAGGAGGGCTGTGCAGGCTCGGAGCACTCGTGTTTAACTGCTGCAGTGGAGCAAGAGCTGGCTCCTGCTAAGTACTGGCAAAAACTTTCCCCTGGTACCCACTTGTCCTGCAGAGCTCAGAGCAGAGGTTTCCATTTCCACTCCCAGGGGATGTGGGGGTGAGATGGGACACAGAGCTGGGCCGAAGCAGGGAGCTGGCACACACAGTCCCTGCCCTGCAGACAGAGATTATTTTCTTTTCCAATTTGTCTGTAAAATCTGCTATGTGGGGACCTCTTTTTTTTGTAACTGCATTTTATATTAAAAATAGACGTCTCGCTGATGTTACAGTACTTGTTAGCAGAGGTTGTTAACAGCCTGAAGCATCTCAGAATTAAGGTTTGATGGAAGGGGTGGTGTCCCCAGCAGCCCAAACACATGGACATACTGACATGGTCTAATCCAGCTCCTGTCCATCAGGTAGCCACCACCCACTTGCAGCAGCCCACTCCCATTCAGTGGGAATTTTGCCTTTTTTTTTTATAAGAAACACAGCTGGGCTATCAGTCTGGGTCAGCACATCCCATGAAGCAGCAAATGAGATATTTCAACAAAATAAAAAAATGCCCTGTGGGAGGTTTGTGCCTTGGAGGGAGAGAGAAGATGCAGCACTGGGATATGCAGCTTACCTTCCTACACAACCTTTGTGACAGAGGTACAGCTGGAGAGGCCCAGGGCAATTATCTGAGGGTTGATTGCAAATACACCCCATTGCAGGTGGCTGAGCAGCCCATGTTCACCTCCTTGTACTGTGCTGGGTATGAACAGCAGGAAGAGCAGGACCAGTCTTGGGGACTTGAACTTGGACAGGCAGGTTTAAACAAAGTAAAATTAACTTTGGACTGTAGACTGGGGATGAATGAGTCCTCCCTGGCATCCTGGAAGATGTAAGAGTTCCCCTGGAGAAGCATTAGTATCCCTCTCACTACAGTGAATTTTGATTGCTTTGGACAAAATGATGGAGAATATTTTTCAGGGAACAACCCTGTGGGTGGAAGGGATGATCTCATAGGTCTTTTCCATCCGTGATTTCCAGGTTTTTTGTGCCTCTGACATAAAACCCCAAAATAGCAGCATTAGTCTAGGTCAAGATAACACTAAAAGCCTGTGTTTAATTTTACATCTGGAGAGGAGTAGATGTGCCATACAGCAGCTGTATGAGTCATTCCCAGACACTGTATACCACCCCCAGAGTGAGCCCTGGGATGAGGGCTTCACTTGGGCTGATGGAAAACCAAAGCATGCAACACAGTGATCACAGGTACCAGCACAAACTCTGCACAACAACCAGGGAAACTCCTTGACAAAACAAGGGCTTTGCAAAGCCTTCAGGCTGCCATGCTCTCCCTCCACAACTGCTCCTACTGTTTCTGACAGCTTTGGGAAGGCTCGGGCTTGTGGTGGGTCTGAGCCCCAACCTCACAGACCTGTCTGAGCCCCCAACCTCATGGACCTGAGCACACCACCGACCCAGTTCCCACATCCAACATCTATCAGGGGCTTAGAAACTCTCGTATTACGAACAAGCTCACAAAGTCATGGGAAATGTGTGCCCACATAACCTCCCCTGTGTCAGCCTAAATTACCTCTCCTCTCAGGCTAAGCTCATTTCCCAGCAACTGCCCAGGTTAAGAGGACACCCACAGCCCCTCCAAGAGCACAGCTGAGGAGAGGTGTCTTGTTGAACCACGGTGCCCTAACTATACACACAATAAATCACTTACTTTGCAGCAGCTCACATTATTTACCCACCAAACAGGCAACAGTTCAGGTTTCCCATTTTGAAAGGAGGGCAGTAACACTTGTTTTTACCATGCACTGAAACTTAATGAAGACAAAAGCACTCCAGAAAGTGTGGCTATCATGAGAGACAATCTGTGGCCCTGAAGACTGAGCATCGCAGGTCATTAACTAATCCCCTCCAAATGCACAAATAACTCTTATTATAGTGAAAGGAGCCACAGACACATCAAGGGAAAACCAAACCCCTCAGGAATCAGCAACCACTGTCTCACTGCAGTCTTGTGGCTCATACAAATGGCAAATATGAGAGGAGGTTGAGGCAGATCAGACAAAATCAGTCTTTGAGTGCAGCACCGAGAAAGCCAGAGAAAACTCACTAAATTTCCTTAGACATTGCGCAAAGGCTGCTCTGAATGTATACAAAGGAGAAGAATGTTTATTGGAATCATTAATCCACATAAAACATGATAAAAATGCACTTTTACCATCTGGCTTCAGTTGGTGTGTTTATTAGCAGGGGATTTGAGGCAGCGCCAGCACTGCCCACTCCTGTGATTCCTGGTCCTTTTCCAAACGCCCTGGCTCCCAGAGCGAGCCTTCCAGCAAAGCTTTCTAAGCAAGGTGGGGGAAAGTGGGATGGCATGCCCCTTTCTTTTTTCAAATAAGCTCCTGATCCCCTCTGAAAAAATGAAAATTCAAGCACAGAAATCTAAGTTACATAACCTAGAAAGTTAATTTGCGTAATAAAAACTTAGATTTTTTTCACTTTTTTTTAGATCTTGCAGTTTTGGAGGCATGAGTTCTGAATATTGGTGATTGCCATAAAGAACACAATGAGTCCTGGGTAAAACATTCTCTTCTGTTCTTCTTTATTTTTTTTTCCTTGATAGAGAGGAGTCTTACCAGCAAAATCTTTCTCAGTGGTACAAAGTATTTTTTTGCTTTATGAGATCCTGATGGAGTTGGCTTCCCATTTTAGAATACCCGTGCATACTAATTTAGAGTACAAACAAACAAAGGAATAAAATGCACTAAGAGTTGGTTTTGAAAAAAAAGAAAAAAGAAAAAAAGGCTATTTTGCACACATTTCTATGGATAGGATGCAATTGATACAGCTGGTTTTAGAATGAAATCAATACGCATCTCTTTGTAGAACACAAGGCACTCCAGGCTTTTGGGCTGGTTCCTAAGCTCAACAGGGCTCGCAGCTGAGTTCCACTCCTAGTCCATCCTTTATCACTGCATCTAAACATGATCCCACCTCCCATAGACAGGTGGACTCGCCAATGTGGAGAGACAGGTTCATTTTCCTATCAGCTCTTTTGTATTTCAACAGCCCACATACACAACATTGGATTTCCACCTAATGCTGACTCACTGTTTGACTTGCTTGCAGCCCCAGAGGCTCAGTACTAAACCCCCCTGCTCCCTAATGCAGGAGAAGCTGACACCCCCAGCACCCACAGCAGATGAGGGGGCACCCAAGGAGACCCAACACGGATCCATCAGCTTTGCCCCAGGCTGTCAATCCCCAACATGAGGCTCCTGCCTCTGAGTCATGCCTGTGCGTGCACACAACAGTACAGGCTGATGCCAATTTATATAACTGGAAACCTGTCAGGTTTAGTCACCCTCTCCTCGTGGCATAACCCCCACACAACACAAACCCTGCTGTGTGCTCCAGAAAATCGGTGTGGCTTGGGAGTCAGAGCTGGGGTCCAGCTCACCCCATTCCAGGCACAAGGGCAGCACACAGCATATTTTCCCGGGGGATGAGAGGGTTAAGTTCAGAAACTGACTCCAAATGCATTCCCCAGATTGTTTTGAGGATGGAGAGGAAAACAAGTATTCCTAAGAATTCTCTCACTGTTTTCTAAATGACCTCTGCTGGAGATCTTAATCTGGCTTTTAATAGGTTCAGCAAAGAAATCTCATCTCAGGGGGCCAGGGCCAAGTTGGAGCTGGAGTTAAAACCTACTTCAGATGAACTGGCAGAGGGGCCCCTGGAGATCCTCCTCCCTTTGGAAATACGACTGCCTTTTCACTAATGAAATACATCCATCCCCAGAGACCTAAGCTTATGAACCACCGTTCAGGTGAAGGTCTGCCAGATGTGTCACTGGGATTCAGCAAGGGCAACAGCCAGCAGCACCAAATACAGAGTGACAGGGACTCCAAGACTTTTCTGTGTGCCCATCTCCCACCACAAATTCCAGGGCTGGGGAATTGAGCTGAAACCTCAGGTTTGGTACAGCACAAGTTGTGTTGCACAGAACAGCATAGCTGAATTTCTGTTTCTAAAAAGGGCAGAAAATTATTTTCTTCCAAGATTACTAACACTTTCTCTTCTGAAAGTACATTTCAAGCTTCTGGTTTAGTGTGAATATGCTCAGCTCCACAGGGAATGGGAGTGCTACCCTGGCTGGCACCAGTCTCTTCTGTCTTGGGGAAGCCAAGTTTGGGTCATTAAAATTTGTCTAACTAAACTGTCCTTATTCTCCCATTAAAAAAGGAAGTTTTACATCTCTTGCCACAACCTAGAGATAAGCAGGATAATAACCTGTGACAGACAAAGCAAGTCTTGTACATTGTATGGGACTAGTGTAGTCATCAGATACAATTCTAGATACTATGATAACATTACCAATTCTGTCTCTCTGCCTGCAGTTCCACTGTAGTCTTAAGAGGACACCAATTATTTAAATAGTTCCCTACTCACTGCACCTGGACCAGAGGTACCGTTTCATTTTACAGTCTGGGCACCAAGGCATAAAAAAACTGAGATTTGCTGTGTCCCCCACAGGATTTCAAAGTGTAAATCCTATGGATTTCTGTTGGTGCTTCCAGCTCAGGTAAAATCTTCAGTTCCATGAGACCTTTTCTCACTGTGTCCAAATGAATTCCAAATGGTGGGGCCATTACCAGCTTACAAAGTCAACCAAAAACTGAGCCTGAAATGTAATGACAAAACTGCCTCCAAAAGTGAAGTTAGATGAGTAAGAATCATACACAATGGAAGACTCTATAGAAATAGATACTGTGACACATTGCTTTCTGGAGGGTGACAATCCTTCCCCAAGGTTAGGACACAGTTAGGAGATGAGGGGTTACACTGCTGCATGTCTGAGTTTGAGACAGTCTAGAGCTCTCCACAGAGCCAGGGTGGGATGGCTTCTGCAGACAGGGTGGGGGCTTTGCATGGGAACAGCTCCAGGGATGAGCAGAGGACATCATCCCCGTGGTGAAAAGCAAACCAGGCTCCATCTCCCTGCCAGAGCCAAACACACATCCTAGATTCAATGCATGCTGCAATCTTCAAACTCTCATTCATACGACTGTTTCCCAAAATAGAGACACCATGACGCATCCTGGGGAGCAGGACCCTGGTGTGATTTCCACTGTGGGATGAGAGGCACCCACCACAGGGTTCATCCATGCACTGACTCACAGAGGCCGCATGGGGCAAGGCACAACGGAGCATCACTGTTCTGGGGTGTGTAGAGATGATGGGTCCATGCAGGAGCTAGCAACAGCGGACAGGGAATGCCCTCTGTACCCATAAGAGCTGTATTTTTGTCTGCATTTCTCAGGGCAGCTCAGAGAAGCCAAAAAACCTGAAGGTTCCCATGAGAGATGCCAGAGCAAACCTCATCTGGGAAAGTTGTGGAGTTTGCTTATGCAACAACCTGATCCTAAGGTAAGGCAGAAAGAAACTCCATGCTTGCATGACTCATTAGTTTATTACAAGCAAGCTGACTCTTACAGGAGGGCTTCCACTGAAAACCAGACAGCTGACAAAGGTCTACAGGCAGCCAGATACCACAGACCTGAAGTTCAAGGTCAGCCACACAACACAGGTTACAGGGAGTTAGGAGGCTCCCACCCCCTCAGTGGAGATGGGAACATCCAATTTGACTCCTACAGATTCTAAGGTTATCCCCAACCTCAGCATTTCAGCCCTCACAGGGAGTGAGGGTTTGCCAATAAAAATTATTGCAAACTGAGAGAAAGAAAGTAAAAACAACAGGGGAAGCCAAAGGAAAACACTGAGTTTCCTGGAGGCTTTCCATCCCTGGCTGCTTGGCCTGGTGGACTCCAGGTCCTCTAATCAAACACCGGGACAGACAAGTGGGAAATGAGATGCCTCTTGCCTGGAAACACATTTCAGAGCACTGTAACACTGATCACAATGCAGCCACACCCACACCTCTTCTTTCTCCCTTGCAGTGGTTGGCCAAGGAACTCCAAGCTGACCCCAACATCACACCAGCAGTGGCCAGGAGTGCTGCACTTCTGCTCTATGTGACAAGCAACCATTGAGGCCATCCACCAGCTGAACAGCCACCAACCAAAGGGGGTCTCTTCCATTGTTTGGTTTTGGTCATCCTGAAATCCCATCCCTGCCCCAGCCACCGCACAACCCTTCATAACACAGCCTCCTTTTGCTTCCCAGAGTGGTTGCTTAGCTGCACCAGAGCCCAAGACCCTCTCCTGGATGTTTGCTATTAACACACTCTATTAAGAGCTTTCTCATCAGGAAATTGCTTTCCTATCTGTATCAAAATTAGTTTTGGGTGTGGGCAGACTTCTCATGGCTTCAGCATTAGGCAGGATTCATATGTTTGCTTTTCAAATTTGACTAAGCATCAAACCAGTTTGTTTTAGGAGCCTCTAGAACACCCAGTACCAGCAGAGTACCAAAATCCTGATTTATTAAGGAATCAACTAATGCCCCTTTACTACACAACCACACATATGATGTATGCTCTGCAGTCTAGTGTGGAAGTGAAAGGTCCTAAATTCCCACCATACTGGCTTCTACAAATGTAGCAGAATTACCCCCATAATACACCCTTCCTGCTTTCCCCCAGTCAGCTCCACACCAGGACTCTGAGACTCCCTTCCCATGAACTTCTTTGTCACTCTACCCTTTCCACGCACTATCTCAACATCACCTTGGGCATTTACCTCCACACTATCCTAGGTGCCCTGCCCGTCTTATATTGATAAATAGGGCTCTTTGCACAGCCTTTCTCCAACCAGCCCCATCTTCATTTCCTTTCTGTCCCTTAGGGAAATAAGGGCAGCAACGTTTTAATTTGCATGAGATGGATGTATAAAGTAAAACTGATGAGAAGGCAAATTATGCTGCAAGGCATCAACAGCTGCCATTATATCGTAGCTGTCAGATGCCTGACAAATTTGGTGGCCTTCTACAATGGGGTTACTGCATTGTTGGAAAAGGGAAGAGCAACAGACATCATCTACCAGGAATTGCACAAAGCATTTGATATTGTCCTGCACAACCTCAGCAGGTTTGCTGATGACACCACGCTCTGTGGTGTGTTCAACACACCAGAGGGAAGGGACCTTCCAGAGGGACAGACTTGAGAGTTGGGCCTGTGTGAACCTCATGCTACTGCACACTGAACACATGATCCCAAACAGCTGCCAACCATGACTCCAAGATCTCCCCCAAGATATAACTCCCAGTTCTGGAGCTCAGCATCATGAAGGCATGGTTTAATTTTGCCTTGATGGATTACTGTACATTTATCTACGCTGGAGGCTCCTATGTCCCACTTTTGACACTCAGTCATTTTTATGAGGTCTGTCTGGAGTCCCTCACCATCCCTGTGGCATCTGACTACCCAAAGGAGCTTGTCTTCATCAGAAAACCCAATTTTCTCTTTACACTTGACCTGACAGATTTTACAGCCTTCCCATTCTCTTCATTTGAACCAGATTTCCATTTCTCAGATGCCAGTCATCTCCTGTGATATCCTGCTTAATTTTCCTACTGATTCCACAGGTGATTTAGGGGACAGCTGGTTTTTTTTAGCTTCTAATACACTGTTATTAACAACCTCCAGGCTCCATGCAGGTTTCTTGCATTTTCGAACTGCACCCTCATATTTACCTCATCCCTCTCTTGAAACTAAATATCCACATACAGATATGTGCCTTGTTTTTTCCTGCTGTGATGTTAAAACTAATTGTATTGTACTTGCTATTAGAGATCTCCACCACTAATTCCTCCTGGCCCTGGCACCACTTCAGGCTAAATCCAAAATAGCATCTTCTCCTGCAGGATTTAGGATTAATTGTTCTAGGAAGCAACTATGCACTTCATCGAAAACTTTCTCGCTACATCTCATCCTGATGAGGCACTGACCCATTCTATGTATGGACAGTTGAAATCTCCTGCTATTAATACCTGTCCTAAATTTTCAGCTTCTTTAATCTCACTTAATATTTCCTGGGGGGAAGGAGGGGGTGTTCCTGTAGTACAATCCTACTATGACATTTATTATTAGAGTTGGAATTTCCACCCACAAGGATATCACAGCACTTCTCTTTTCCCGTAACACTTCTACGCTGCTGTATTTTGTATTATCCTTCACTTGCACTGTCACTCCTCCTCCTATACATCCTACCACAGTGCTCCTATAAATCTGGTAGCTTGGCAACACTGCATCCCTCTAATTACC
This sequence comes from Corvus brachyrhynchos, assembly GCF_000691975.1. Taxonomy (NCBI): domain Eukaryota; kingdom Metazoa; phylum Chordata; class Aves; order Passeriformes; family Corvidae; genus Corvus; species Corvus brachyrhynchos. Next base: position 1,825,916 of record NW_008239288.1, read on the forward strand.
CGCTCTCCCCCAGGTCCCCACGGTACCTGTGCTGTGTTTGGCTGGGGTAGAGTTAATTTTCTTCACTGTGGCTGGTATGGCGCTGTGTTTCAGATCTGTGCTGAGCACAGGGTTGATAATATAGAGATTTTTTTATTGCTGAGCGGGGCTTACACAGAGCCAGGGCCTCTTCTGCTTTTCACACTGCTGCACTGGCAAGGAAGTTGTGGGTGCATGGGAATTTGGGAGGAGACACAGCCAGGACAGGGATATTCCAGACCATATGGCATCATGTTCAGTACATAAAGCTGGGGGAAAGAAGCAGGAAAAAGAAGGGATATTTGGAGTGATGGTGCTTGTCTTCCCAAGTAACTGTCATGTGTGATGGGGCCCTGCTCTGCTGGAAATGGCTGAACTCCTGTCTACCCATGTGAAGCAGTGAACTAATTCCTTGTTTCGCTTTGCTTGCAGGGGCATTTTTTGCTTTCCCTATTAAGCTGTCTTTATCTCAACCCATGACTTTTCCAGCTTTTACCCTTCCAATTCTCTCCCCGATCTCACTGGTGTGGAAGTGAGCAAGGGCCTGTGTGGTCCTTGGTTGCTGGCTGGGGTTAACCCATGACACCACGCTTGTCAGCTGTCACCAAGCCCTTTGCCTCCTTTGTTTTTTCAGGCTTCCATCACTGGGTGAGAGCACTTGTGTGTTTTGTCTTTACTCCAGCACCTGAGAGTGTGCACATCACTCAACTGCTCTTGCAAATGTTATTTCATCTCTTTAGCAACCACTGTGGTTAGATACAGAACTGAAGTCCCAAGGCTTAGATCTGGATTCACATTTAGACACAACAGAAGAGCTCCACTGCCTAATTCAAAGCCAGTCTGGATTCATATTCAAACTTCCCTAAAGGTCAGGCAGATTTGAAACCATTCCGCTACCAAATCCACTTATCCTTGAAGAAATACCATTTATAGCCGGTGTATTATTCTACATTTTCTAGACTTCTACAGCTATCAAATGTAGTATAAGGCATCTGTAAGCCCTGTACTTAATTTTCATCAATTCTGCATCACTTTAATGTGGTTTTTTTTCTACTGTCCTTCCAGGAGGAAAGGTAAAATGGGCCTAATATGATAAAAATTAGCTACATGATTTGTATACAATACACCCAGCTACAACTTGAAGAGACTACATAGAATACACAGAACAGTTGAACCGTAAGTGGACCCACTTCATCTGGGTATCAGAGCCAGAGAGCAGAGCCCTGGCTTTGCTGTAAGTTTATAGAGTTGTAAAATACAGCACAGTTATAGACCACAGGCTAAGTATCTGCTTGCTGAGTGGGATGGTAAGGGAAACTTACCAACAGTCTCCCAGTTTCAACCCATAAGCAGAGCTTAAAGTCTCTCCTTGAAGGCCTGGTCTTTGCAATCAAATTAAGCAGTGTTAAGTGGGCAGCAGGACTGGAAGTTACTGTGGCAACAGAGACAAAAACCAGAGACTGTAGGTAGTAGTTTGCTCACCCATGACAATTTTCTGCAGCATCTTCCTGGTGCCCGAGTTCCTCCTAACAGGAATGAAACGTCTCTGACAGGCACCCCTGACTTCTTCATTAGAAAAAATAAGCAACAAACAGACAAAAAAACCAAACAAAACCAAAATGAGCATTATCAATTCAGAAAATCCAGTAGCCTTAAGGGTGAATGAGTTAGAGCATCCCAATTTTTCCCAAGATGCTCTCCCAAAAGGCACATCGTGATGGTTAATGTGAAAGGAAAACCTGACTGAAGGGAAATCATCCAAAAGTCTGAGCATTGTTGACAGACCCTTTAAGAGAACTGCAGTAACACAGGAGCTACAAGACTCATATCATCCAAACTGTCAGCACCTCTCCTCCTCACAATATTTTTGTCACCCATCATATAATCCATTTGGATTTAAACCCCCACGATACAAGACCTGCTTGGTTCTCTCCTAACAGAGTCCTTGGATATCAGAGGAGCAAGTCTTTCTAATTCTGCTCCAACAAGTGGCCCTACACAGCATGTGTGAGGAGGTAAAAAAACACCCTATCGAACTATGCAGAACTCTCTGTGTTTCCTGAAGTGCACCTGCAACTAAAATGTCCATCGCAATCCCAATGAGGCAAGGAGAGAGGCTCAGATAAAGAATCCCGGAGTGCTCCCGGGAGTAAAACAACAACCTGACTACGTAAGTCACCAGCAAGTGACAGACCTCAACAGACAACTCATTAATGTCCCCAGTGACTGTCTCTGCCTATTAGTATAAGCTGCATTAAGGGGAGCAGAGCTGTAGGGAAGTCGCAGAGATTAACTAAAAATAGTCAAAGAGCCAGGGAGGCACACTCCTGCTCTGAACTCTTTATGAAACTTAAACTAAAACCACCCCCAGTGACTGGGTGACCCATGTCTGAAGCAATTCAGCAGCTCCCTATTACTAGGGAGGATGAACTCTGGTAAACACACCGTAACTTTCACGTGCCACTGGGGTTCAGCCACGGGCTGGAGGGCGCCAGCTGGGGGAAGGACTCTTGTCTCATCCAGCCCAACATACACAAAGGAAAATCTGTTTATTTAGAGAATCATTCATTGGTTTCAGTGGGGAGGGAGGTTAAAGCATTATTTGTTATTCTCTAAAACCACTTGCTTTTAATTCACTGCCTAATCCTCAGGAGGCATGTAAAACAGACATTTTTTTACATCGAAATAAAAGAAGCCATTCAATTACATTTGGGCTGTGTAGAAAACAAATTGGAACGGTATGAAAGAGCAAAGACTGCCAAATAAAGGAAATCTCTTCGAAGTGCAAGGCTACCAGTTAAACACAGCCCAGAGAGCAGCTAAGGCCCACTCTTACAGGTGCCTCCCCTTGCTCTCCATGTGCCATGCACCCAAAAAGCACATCTGTGTTGTACATGTATGCATGGATCACAGTGTGTTCAATGAGTATAAACACATTGTATTTGCAGTAGTACAGAGAGATCGTGTCCAAGCCCAACACAGTGATCAGCTAACAGCATCTGCTGGATTAAAATTCATCAGAGCAAATATAAAGCAAGAGATAATTAAATATATGTACAAAATGATAGTACTCTATGATATTACTGGGCATTTATACAGATAACAAGACTAAGCAGAGTTACAGATAATGATTAAACATCTTTTGAATGCATTTTAAAGGTCATATTCAGGGCTTATGCCAGGCTTTGAAGCGTAAGAAATCAGGAAGAGCCACGAATAAGGTATAATGGGGAGGGATCATACCCTACGCAACTGCTTCTGGTGAAGGACACTGCCAGCGACAAGGAAAGAGGACAATGCAGTGGCAATGGAATTAATATATTAATAGCAATAAAACTCATTGGGAAATGACACGCATGGTCAGACCCTCACCTTCCCCCCATCTCACTTGCTTATACATGTATAAGTTTCTTCCTACTACAGCTACAAGCAAAACTTCATACTTCATCACCTCTTTAAACCTCTTTGATCTGTGTTTAAAGGGGGAAATTTAGGTGGACAGCACCAGGAAGAAAATCTTTTCTTGCCACAGACTACAGCTCCTGCTCCCCTGAAAGCCCAGACTGTTGCCTCCATTGTTACACTCAGAACATGCCACCATGAGCCAGGGGCCACATGCTGGCCTCCTCCACGGGAATGACAGCTTTGCCCATTCCTTCTGTTTAGTCTTTATCACCCTGGATAGGATAAGCATGGGTCTCATCAAGAAGCGCTTGACAATGCAGAGTATCTTATCAACAGGCAGAGCTCAGCACAGAGAAAGAGCTGGTAGGAAAACAAGGACGGGAATTGGGAATAAGCCCCCAGACTCTTCATTTCTACATGTGGCCTGGCACACTGAGTCCATGCTGGGGAGGGATGGCACCCTTCTAGTCACCCTGGAAAACAAGAAACCTGGACTGGCAAATGAGGGTCTGAGTACTGCAAAACTTGAACCTTCCCTGCAGTGGGTTTGATTCTGCATATTTCACTCGCTCCATCTGCCAATACAGCACTATCATGGCTTCCAGCCAAACTCTGCTCTCCCTTACACCATTGTAAAAATTAAAAGAATAAACTCCATTAAAGTCAATAAGCTGCAGTGAGATCAGATGCCCGTGTTTCAGAAATGAGCCAAGGATATGCCTGTGCAACCCAGAGCAGAATTGTCCCTGATGCAGCCCAGTGGTGCACAGCTCCCAGTGTTCTTCAGTGTTTCCCAGACAACTCTAAATTCAACATCCCCATTATTATCTCCTTGGTCATTTCAACCTGATCTGAAAAGCAGCCACGCTTCAGCACAGGGAACAGCTGAGACCCCAACGTGTGCCTCGAAAACTGAGCAGAGACTTTTATGCTCATAAAATCCCTTCCAAATCAAATGGGAGATTAAAATTCCTTGGGACCCATGCAGACCTGGAACTTTAAAAGTGTAATGGCAAACTGTCTTCTGCATTGCTGACAAAAAGGACTTTCCACCAGGATTTACAGCTAATTATATTAATTTGAATTATTCCCTCAACATAAAACTCCTGTGCTGACATTTTTGTCAGTGTCCCACAAAAATAGGAAAAGATTACAGAGACAAATTGTATTCTTAATATGTGGTTTCCAAAACATGCTAAATCCCTGAAACTGAGCTCAAATTACATAGGCGAGGATGAGGTTTTCAGATAAACATAGCCACATGCTCTAAGCAACACCAGGAAAGAAAATGCAATGATGTCATGGTCCCAGCTCTGGTTCCTACACTCCCCCTCGTCTCCTCCTCCATCTCTGCCCTGAATTAGCCCACCCTCCAGTTATTGTGTTAGGAAACTATGGGCAGCAGACAGCCCTTAGTCATGAGAGATGTCCTTTTTCCACTGTGAACTTTGGTGCTTTTATCTTTAGCTCTCACAAGCCTCAGGTTGACCCCCAGGCATGTTCTCTTCCCCAGGGAGGTTTTGGGGTAGTCCTGGGAGGTCCCAAGTGCTGCTGATCTCTGGCAGGAGAGGATTAAACCTCACACCGTGTGAGTTTGGTGGTGCTTGTGTAAAGCCTGGGTGTGCTGAGTGGAGGAAACATCACTGAAGGGGAGTAAAAGCTTTCAAGCACCCCCAAGTCCTTCATGCTTCTTTGTAGGTTGGATGGGGCTTGGAGCAACCATGTCTAGTGGAAAGTGTCCCTGCCCATAGCAGGGTGTTGGGCTGGATGGTCTTTAAGGTCCTCTCCAACCCAAACCATTCAGTGATTCTATGTTACCTGAGGGTGGCATGAACCACAGAGGATAGAGACCCACTGCACTGTGCTCACACATGCAACAGAAAATGGAGCAGCCATGCAGGAAAAGCTGGTCTTTGCCAGCTCCTCAGGATGGAAGATCATCCCTGTAACGCATCTGTATTCCCATTGCTGCAAGTACCTTCTGCAGTCAGCCCACGGTGCCGGAGGACCGAGGCGGGAGAACACCTCTCAGCCAGCACTTGGATGAACGTGTCTTTCAGACTCAAACCCACCTAAAAGCCTTAAGGGGGAGGGTATGGTGTGAAAAAGCAGATCTCTGACCACCCAGGCTGAAAGAGAAGGGCAGTGCATTAGCTGAAGACATGGGCAAAGGCCCAGCTCCGATTCCTGCAGTTACATGGCCAAGAGGAACCCTGACCTAATTCACTGATCACAGCTTCAGTTTTAGGTTATTTCCCTCCTGGGCTTCTCTACAGAGATCTTCCTTTCTGTCTGGCAATTTTGTCTCAGTGCAAGAAGAGACAGCTAGCAATTTGTGCAAGAATTTTGGGACATACAAAACCTCAGAAGTCCTGGTCAGAATGAACTCCATACATGCAGCTCATATGCATCCATGAATAAACCAACACCGTACAATTTCATCCAGCACGTGAAACCCCAGCTCCAGACAAGTGTAGTAAATCCATCATACCGCAGGCGCAGTGGATATTCTTGACAAGGCAGACAGCATGTGCACACAAGTCCCAAATGGAAACAGCAGTGCTTTAATTTGTTACATTTGGTGTGCTCAGGGCCTTCCAGGGAGAGGACAGAGGGGTTCTGAGCTGTAGTCATGTCTCTTCTTTTACTGGGTTGTAAAGTGAATTTTTATTTCTATCATTGCTTCCCCTTTTGCAGAACATGTCATTCTAGGATCATTAAAAATATGCGAACAGTCTATGTCACAGCTTCTTAATTCATACCCAATAGACTGGACGTTTTGGAAGAAAGGTTTTAGAGTGAAAACCATGTGAATCCACCTAATTTCTCTTGTTTCCCAGCCAGCTACTGAAACAAAAAAAAAAACAAAAAACCAAAGACAGTTTACTTTTTTTTCCCAAGCAATCAATTTAATCTACTTTGAAGAAAAGATTAATTAAGCTGAGCCTAGAGCCAGATGCAGATGAACCAGATCTGACTTCTCGGCACAGGCACCAGAGCAAAGTTGTCTTGGGCTCAGGCATCACAGCTGCTCCCAGCACTGTGGCCAGTGCACAAACACTTTCACTCCAAGAAGATAATTCAGATAATTCAATCCCCACTGCTGCCAGCCAGGTTGGAAACCAAAACCTTGGAAAGCCAGCACACTTGTGGCTGGCCGCAGCCAAGCAAGGCCATGGCCCTTCCAGGGTCTGCTCGAGGGGATCCACATGGCAAAACAGGGCCAAGCACTGACCCCTGACCCACGGCAGCTCAGCATGACTGTGAGGGGAAGAAATACAAAGTATGGCAAGAGGCAAGCACTGAGGGATAGAGAAAATCGCTCAGTGTTTTTATAAAGACTGACACGCAGGAGATACCCCTTGATCCCATTCTCACATGTAGCTCGCCAACTTCAGGAGACTCAGGAGCAGGCTGGATTCTGCAGCCTCCGATCCCATCATCTCTGCAAGAACAGTCTCTTCAAGTCTGTCTCATTAAACATTACAGAAGTTTCAGCAGATTCACTTCACCAACTGCCTCTTCTTTTGACTTTGCCATTGCAAATTCCCCAGGATATCCAGTCTGACACTTGCGTGGCGCAAGTTCCCCAGAGTCAAAGGAAATTCTTCTGTTCAGGGGAGCAGAAGGTAGGGGAAGTGCTCACTGGTTACAGCTGAATCTGGAAAATAACTTCATGTCTTTGTTTTAGCTGCTACAAAACAGACAAGTCTGAGCTGTCACTACTCCCCAGCCCCACTTTACAGGAATTAAACCTCCCCCCGGGGGATGGTAACTTTGCGCTATGGAGAGAAGGAGCCTGGGATCCACAACCACAACCTCTGCTACAGGGGTCAAACGCTGTGTAATGGCAAAACTTCTCCTCTACTCTTTCGGAAATATTGTTTCTTCTTGTTGAAAGAGCAGGCTGAGCTGTAAAGTGACGAGTTTTCTCTCGGCTGGGGCACAGTGCCTCTTCACGGTGTTTCGCAGACAGACGGGAGATCTCCCGGCCATGCCCATGCCAGCTGGACACTGGCCAGCCCCAAACTGGAAACCCTCTAACAACACACTCAGAGCTTGCACAGCCCTGGAAATGAGGATGCTGATCAGTGCTTCTCACTTTTCTGTAATCCAAGAATGGTCGAGCTTCTTTCAATTCTTTTTTTATAAATTATTTTCTTTTTTCTCTTCTTCCTCTTTCCCCTTTTTTCCTTCTTCCTCCTGCCCTTTTGAGTTCTTTTTTTAATTATTATTTTGTTTTCACCTTTTTTTCAGGTCACAAAACCATTTCGTGCAGTGATTTTCTTTTAAAACCACCTACAAAGCATTTTAAACTCAGCCCATCCAGTTATGACTTACACTCGCCCCACTCTCCTACCTCCAATTTTATTTGGCTAGAGTTGGGTGACTTGAGGTTTGTTTTTCCAATTCTTGTGTGTTCTCACCCTCTGGCCCCCAACCTCCACAAACCCCACACAGCACAACACTGGTGCAACCAGGCTTCGTGCAGAAAAGGACAGCAGGAACACAACTTCAAAGCCAAGAGGGCACCAAGTGACCAAAACTAGCCATTGCTCCTGAGCTTGACCATTCTCTCACTGCACAGGCAGGAAGATTTTGCCAGCTGGAGGAGGGTTCAGAAAAAATGGGGCTGAGGCATGCCCAGCTATGAAGCTGGAGTTTCCATTTCCCACCCACCTACACTGCTGCCAACAACGCACATTCCCCTAAAGAACCACCCATCCAAAGTCGTGCAAGGCCAGCTGAGTCTCTGATCTTGCTGATTTTACCATCTGAAGGCAGAAAACAGGCTCTTCCATCACCCACTTACACAGAAGCATAAAAAATTCCTGGTTTTTGCGTAACGACCCAGAAGTAATTCCAAGCAGAGTGGCCGCACTGACGTGAAATTGCAGGATTCAAATCACCTTTCAGTGTAAATACCAGCTGAGATAAAGAGTGGGCAAGTGCTTTAAAAGCTTATAACCAGTATCCATACAAAAAAAAAAAATCTCCTGAGTGCAAAGAGTAATGCTGACAGCTCTTTTCAAGCAAAGGTAGTTAATGTTTAATTACTGTGGATGCTGCTTTTGCAAAACCAGTGAATCACAAGTGTTCCAGGTTACAAACCCAGTATGAAATTCTCAAAACGAAGCCCAAGTGGTACAAGTGGGGATGTGTTTTACTATCTTTTTGCAAGAGCTCATTTGTAAACAACCAATATTAAAAGAATGTCTTATTTGTGCCAAAAGCAGGGAGAGAAAACAGTGCCACTGCCACCTCAGAAGGCTGACAAAGGTTGTCTTAGGTTTCCAAAGATAATTTAAAGTCTGGCAAATGAAGCCACAAGTGGAGAGAATAAAATTAGACCCAAGCAAAATAATTTTGACTTTTGATAAGATTACTCAATGGAAGATCTTACATGCAGTAAAAGTACTGGATCCAACCCAGAAAGAAGGAGCTGCTCTACCCAACCCATCCCTGGCACCCAGTTCCGCACAAGCTAGACTGCCACGGCAAATGACAATGAATTCCAAAATTTAGGCAATTGCACCCGATCCCCTGTAGGGGCAGTGAATCCCACCCAGCCTCTTTACTGCCTCTAAAGGAACCCGTAAGTCCTGAGAAACGGCAGTACTTCTCACAATCTCTGCAGATCCTGCACTGCACAAGGTGAAGGGATAATGAGTCCTTTCTTTTATTCCCTCAAGACTTTGAAAGACCACCAAGTTTTATAGTGTCCAGGTAAAGCACAGCCTCAAAGGAGAACAAATCCAAATTACATGCAAGAAATTGGTTTTGTTCAAGGCCCAAATTATTGTCTTGGGTTATTCTTTGTGCTGCAGTCCTCTTCCCAGAAAAACTAAAGCTATCCAAAATAAAAAACAACACAATTCCTTCGCCCATGATGGATAAAGTTACTTTTCTGAGCACTCAGAGCTTATTTTAAAGGTTTTCTTGAATAAATAGGAACCTATTACTATATTGAGTTTTCTTACTGCATTTTAAAGGGCATTTCATGAAGGCTGGTGCTCCCTTATTGCAGTTTTTATGGAATGGAGAGAAATATTTATGGTGCACCAACAGTGTGCTGATCTAAATAGCTTTTTCCCTCTCACCCTGCCAAGATACTCCTGCGGGAATGTTTTACAAAGTGGCTTAGCAGGGCTCTAACTGGTGCTGGTTGTGGTGGTGCTGGGTGGGTGCAGGACACCAAGACCGGCACCTCACCAGCTGCAGCTGCTTCTGCACAGATAGGGCTGTCCCATCCAGGTGGTGACTCCCATTGGAATCAGTGTCCCAGCAGGGCTGAGGTCTGACCCACACTCCCACCCTACTCAGCTGCAGTGGATAGAGGTCTCCCTCCCAAAACCAAGGTATTTTTTTGGCTGCTGCAATGAGCTCTGGGTGGGATTAGCAAACCTGGTTCTTTGCATTCTGTAGAAATGTGCAGAAATACAGAGAACAGTCATTCAGGAGAACCCTTCTTGGTCACCTTTCAGAAGTCCATACCTAGTAAAAAAGACATTAAGGGCTTAATATTTTGGCTCTTGCTGAAATCCCTTTGACTTCACACCTCTAATGAGATTTTAGAGTGAACACATGGCACGAGGAATGAGCAAAGTAATCACATGCTAAACAGGGTGAAGCTTTAATAAATGTTTCCGTGAACCATGAATTTCCCTAAGTCACTAAGGAAAAATCACTCCAGGAAAATCTCTACACATGTAAAGTGCAGTCACTGCAAGCTTTGTTAGCAGAAGTGTCTTGTAAGAAGTACAAAGCTGCACTAATAAAATCTGAATGGAAACATCCAGGTATTGGGATCCTAATTCATGAAGATGCCAATGTTTTTCTAACACACTGTTTGAGAACCCACAGAGTTTCTTGGGTACAGCTGCTCTCCTATCCACAGCCCAGCTAAGCATCCTTTCTCCTTAGGGCTTACAGCAGCCATAGGCTGAACAGTGAGACCTACAGCTATTCATTTTCCCTGCAAGTTTATGAGACATTTGATGGGACATCCATCAGATAGCCTGGTTCATCAAAGTGGAAAAAGACAGCGTGTTTTACCTTCCAACTATATAACTTTGCATAATAAAACTGTTTAGACTTGGAGATTTTTCTGGTGAATGCCAAATGCTCTACAGCAGCAGCCTTCCCTGGCAGATCTAAATCACACAGCTTAAATGAAAGCCTGCTTGCCAATTTATGCATGAACTTTACTTTTTTCCAGAATCAGAGAAAAAACCTGAATGCACTGTGCCTACAAAAGGGCTTTTTAAAACAGTACTGCCGCAGTGACTGGAAACACAACTCTATCCCTCTTGCATCTCACAGGTACAAATTTTTCCCCCAAGAAGACATGGAAATGAAGACATTTCTCCAACTGCTTTCACTGTTTTTTGAAGGTGTTTCAAAAAGCTTTATCACTTTAGCGGCACTGTAGGCACTCACTGTGCTGGCTTTAGTTACTGAACTGATTTTCAAGAGGCATAAGCATTGTGAGACATAAAAAAATATAATTAACAGATAACACATGACTAATGCTACAGATGTGTCTTCAAGGCAAGACCACATTGGCTTATCACTGGAGGGCTCTTCAGGGCAGCACAAATCCCTATCCTGCTCTGTAAATCCCACTCTGTTGGCAGCATGATGCTAAAAGGGCTGCAATTTCCTGACTCCCACTTATAACAGGGACTGCACAGGAGAGGAAAACAGCCTCACAGCTTTACTGTTTCCTACAGTTGTCTCCCTAGTGTCCATCCACTGATGGACCTACACTGCAAAACCCATCACTGGCTGGTGCTGAGTGCTCAGAGGCATTTCTGGAAGGTCTTTCTGCCCTGCTGGGGTTCCCAGCACAATGAAAGACAGGAAGAGTTTCAGAAAACAAAATGCATTTCACTTGGGTTTACTCTCTTGTCCCATTTCTATTGTTTTTGAGATGGGGCTGTCCACCTGTTTTTGGAGTGGTATTTTTAGGAAAGGGATCAGATTCTGGCTTTGTGCTCTGCACAAAGCACCATCTGCAAAATACGAGCATTGCAGCTGAGTTCCCAACATACTTGGATAAAAGAGGGGAGATTCTTACCACATCACCATGACAAAAACAACACCTTGCACAGTGCATTCTGAACATCTCACACAGCAAGCTTTAATGAGTTAGATCTCAAAGTGAGGTACAAAGTAGGTCGGGAACTGTTTGACAGATGGGGAAACCAGGCCAGTGAGGTGCTGCAGCTTCTGCAAGGTCACAGAAAGAGGCCAGTGCCACAGTCAGAAACAAAACCCAAGTCTCCCAAATTCTTACCTAGTGGTCTTCAACCCAATACATCTCTCCACCATTAGCCCACATCATCTCCAAAGCTCATGACTTTATAAAGTCTGACTCCTGAGCAGGTACCAGCATGGGAGCACCAGTCCTGCAGATCTCAACAGTGGAAAAACAGCAACAGCAGGGACACTGGGTAAAAGACAGTGACTGGCAAAGTCAAAGGAGAACCTGTGCTTCTGCCATTACTTTCACATGAGCTGTAATACACATGCACAGCCATGAAGGGTCTCTGTAATTAAGTTTTCACCTGAATCCTGCCTATATGAAGGACCACAAAGACTACTCCAGCTCAAGGACAATCCAGCCCTGCTGGTACACAAGTATTTCAGACTGGTGACCCACTTCTATTGAAACACTTGAGGACACCCCTCTCCCTGTCTTCAGCGGTATTTGGAGAACTCTCATTTAGCATTACCCTGCTTCTCCCTGTCACCACTGCACATGTGTGGTGTGGAGAGGTAAAGGGGTCATAAGCATCTCAAAATTGGATAAATGCCGTCTCGTTGACATCAAAGGCCAACTCTCACTACTTTTATTGGGAGCAGAGTTAGGCCACTACAGATAAATCCTGACCTATATAATTTTTGATGCTTGCCTGCACTTGTCATGAGCAGAGACAGGGAGTGCCAGAAAATGGAATTTCTATTGCATTTCACAGTTCAGACACAGACACGGCAACTGCAATAAAATCCACCACAAATACTGATACTACCTACTAAGAAGGACAGAGTGGAATATGGAGAGCTAAATCCAACAGGACAGTGGGCTACTCAAAAATAAGAATTTTGTTCTGGACTCTCAGGAGACAGCACATATTTTCCTAGTTGCATCCTTGGCAGAATTCTCATCTAGTGCACATCCAGAATTGCTACTGCCACCAAAATCTTCGTATCAGGGCACACCTAGCTATGTTAAAGGCTTACAAGAAACCATCAGCCTTACAGATACAGTAAGTGACATTTTAACATGACTTATTTTGACATTTGTTAGACAGAGTTTTGTGTATAGACTTCAGGAAGATCTAGAAGTGTATTCCACATCCCTCCATGATCAATGGGGAGACAAATATAAAGCCAAAGACTCCTCTTCTCCCAGTCTGTGAGTTCTGATATATTTACAGACATACCAACAATACATTAAGAGAGCCCAACATAGACAGAAGGCCTGATTTTTGCCTGAAACATGCTTTGTGTGATAAACTGTATTAATCTAGATATTAAATGATGTAGGTATTACATTGTCCAATGTTCAAACTCTGCTCTCATTTATCTCAGAAAAAAAAAAAGGTCATAATACCTTGCTGACACCCTAGAATTTGTCCTTACACACCATGACACACACAAGTATTCAGCAAGAGCCACAGCAGAAACAGATGCCAGCAGATGGTATTATCCTGAACAAAACCAATTCAGGACATTTACAATATGTCAAAAGTGCAGCTACAAAAACAAAATGCTGACCTGTGCATCTGTTTCTTAATGAAGCCATGAGTATCTGACAGTTAGCCAACAAACCACAATCTAAACACTACAGCAACACCAATAATAGATAAGGAAATACCAGACATATTCAGACTCTTCAACAGTCATCACAAAATACAAGACGTTGAGCAGAAACTGAATAACCAGATACTGGAAGTCCATATGTCATGCAAAAATGTAGCAAAAATATAAGCATATGAGTTTTCAGTATCACAGATTTTGTAAGGACGTGATTTGCTCAAAAATTATAGTAATAGGAGTCACATGGCAATGATAAAGTAAGAAATACTGTTATCTTCCATAGCACAATCCTCTGGTATATTTAAAAGGCTTCTTGGAAACCTGTCACCTTGACTGAAATAAAAAGAAAAGTTCTCACAATTCCCTAGAAGTTGTTATGATATCTCTGTTGAGAACCCAGTGACAATACAAGAGGCACGATGAGATACACAGCCAGGTATGTCAATGGCATCTTGTAGACTATATAAACACAAACTGACTGAGGGAATTCAGGAGTTATTTGTGCAGGGAACAAAAACCTATGAGTTCCCCATGGAGAAGACAAGAGGTGAAAACATTTCATAGGGGGGGAAAAAAGATCTTTTCTGTGCCACAGCTTCATTCCAAGTATTGAGGAAGTAAAGGAAGGGTAGACGAGTGAACACCTGCTGCTGAAGATGGCACTTAGTGTCCACTGTGACAGTTGTTATCAGTGTTTACTGCAGATTTCCACCACTACAAACAGGGATGGGACCATCCCAGTCACAGTCAGCTACAACACAATGAAAAAAAAAAAAAATACCAGAAAGCTTGGTATTAAAATAGGTGATGGTATCAACTCCATGTACAATGGTTGTTATTTAGCTCCTAGGGAACTCATACCAAGTTTCTCCTACATTAGCTGCCAAATGAATAAAATTTTCAGAAATATTTACATTAAGTGTTAGTAAGGGCTGAGGGATGGGTTTCCTTAAGGACCCTGGAAAAATACAGCCTTAGCAGTGAAAAACACACTGTACATCAGGGCAATGCATCATTCATTTTTACTAAGGCCCAGACGACAGTCTCATTAGACCAGAGATGGATTAAAGACAAATGATCTGGTGAATAATGTCACTGTGGGCCATGTAGCACTTCATCCAAGCAGTACCACTGAAAACAGATGACTGGGTAGGGTTTGTAAGGATAAAAAACCTAAGGCGGGACGAAGCACTGCATATTTACATTTAATCTGCTTCGTAAATTGATTTTTGTCATGTTACCTGCCAAACCACTGAACAAACTGAATAATAGCTTAAGCAGCACTGATAGAGATGTGACAGATTATTCAAGCATTGTGATTCTTTGTTCTCATATATCTCATTAAGAAATGATGATTGGTTCCATTTACAGCTCTTAAGTTGAATTCAGTAACCACTGACACACGAACTCAACCTGGCCTCTACTAATTTTTTATTGTTCTCAGACAGAAATTGTTCCTGGCAAAGTGGCTCTTGCAAACCATTTCAGTGTAGTGGCTGGTAATTTTTTAACGAAGCCACTTAGAAGGGGGAAAAACTGCAACTGACTTCTCTGCTGATTTATAGCATCTATGGAATGAAAAGAAATAAAACTTCTTGTACTCTGTACTTCCCCCCTTCCCCCACCCCCTTTTTGGAGAGCTATTTTTAACCTGTATCGTTTCATTAAATGAATTCACAGCACATCCTTGCAAACAACTGAGCTGGCAGAAGATGGGAACTGTCCTGTGGGATGTGTTCAGCCCTGTCCTCTTCTGTTGTGGAGTTGCAACCTGTTCCTTCACAGCCTTGTAACTTTATAATGATGTTTGAAACCTGAGCGTAAGGAGCATAAAATGCTTTTATTCCAGCCTAATGCTGAGTAATAGGGGGTTCTCCCGACTCCCACGGGAAAACCTCAAAGTTGTGGAAATCAAAGGCAGAATTTTACAGCAACTTTGAGATGCTACAAATTATTTAAGAGAAAATAAGAGAGAACCTGTTGTGCTTTTGTATGCTACCCTCTGACTTCAGGAGGATCTACTCTGACCATAGTGCCAACACACAAGAAGACCTCTAAGTACACATTTTACAGGCACCCTCCAAAGCCAAAACTGGGGTTTTTAAAATATTTTTACAACCGATCTCCCCCACCTTGCATATTTTGCCTTGGTGTCAAAGTATGAAAATATCTAAGCCACGGCTACGTCCATGGGGGTGTTGCTTAAATAACAGCAGAAAAGGGATTTGATTGCAGAAAGTAATGAACTCACTGCCACAACAACATTGGCACAGTGGGGTTTTAATCAGCACAACTTTGCAAGCCATGACTGTGCAGCAGCAGCAGCAGCCACCAAGCAGTTGCACGCTGGAGTTAAATGTGGACAGTGAAGATACTTCAACCACCCCAGTTTCGGAGAGGAATCCCTCACAGGCTACCTGAGACAGGCCTCCAAACACCAAGCACAATGTTAGTTAATTCACCCTCCACTTGCTGTGGTCCGAAGACTTTGCACCCAAAAAGCTCAAACATGCTCCATCTGCTGTGTACCACCTTCCTTTCCCCCATGGGAAGGGTGCTTTATCCAAACAAATAAAGCCCTTAACTGACCCAAGGAAGATGCTTTGCTGTCTTCCATCTGTGCCTCCCAGCTGTGAACACCTGCAGGATGTGACTCTGGCACTGCACCCTATCAGAGGCTTTTTGCAGGATTTAGGCAAGAGATGGAAAGTAGGGATTTGGTGTAGCAGAGGTAACGTGGAGATGGAGGACAGGAGGAGAGGGAAGGACCATTATGCTCTTAACTTCTTAGTTGTCTGGGTTCACCTCCATTAGCTAATTGAGCACAGGGGCACCACACAATTTCTGCCTTCCCCTAAATATAACCCAAATATGAAGAGAAATTCAAGCTACAGAATAAATTAACATTCACAATGCTCTTAAAACAGCTTTTACCAAATGGTACCAGTCATTGTCTATACATTTATTACTGAAGCCAAACACAATGCTGTTTGGCAAAAAACAGTGCTATTTCTCCCTGTATATCTCTATATATCACTATATTAACAGTATTTTTAATGTGTGGGTATACATACATTTATATACATTATATACATATATATACCCACATACCCATTTCTATATATTATACGTATATATACACACACACGTACATACACAGACACTGTATCTACTTATATGTATATAGAGGGCTCCTCCACCTTCCTCACAACCACGTGGCAATGCAAGACAAAGATGTCACAACGCCACACAACCTCCAGGGCGAACACTGGCACTGAAGCTGCCAGTCATTTCAGTGGTCATTGACTGAAAATGATGAAAGTGTACTGGTGCAATGCAAGCTGTCCTGTCCAAAAGACCCACGTCTATGAATTTTTGCAGCTCATGAACAAGGAGGGGGCCTTAGTAGTCTCTAGAGTCAATTAAGTGGCAGCTGAAACCCATCACTCTGCTTTGCACCAGATCTCTCCTTTTATCTATCCCCTAGTGCAGCTCTCACCTGCAGAATGAGCATGTTCTCAGCTTTAGTGCCTGTTATGTTCCCTTCCAAAAGTAGAAAAAGGGCACACATTTGCTTTCTGGACACAAATCATCTCAGCTGTCACTCAGGAATCCCTGAATCACTTTCACTGCTTTCCATTAAATATACAAGATTCATCAGAGACACTCATTCAAAGGACTTGCCTACAAAGCTCAGCAAGATTTTTTTTTTCAGGGTCTCTCTCTTAAGAGCATAAAATTTATGTCTGTGACATAAATTGCATGGCTATGGACAGGAAAATTAGCCAGTAAAATTACTCCAGATACACCTTAATATGCCCAAGAGCAGAAGTCTCCTTGCAGCCTGCAGTACCTCTATGTCCTGTGCCTATGTGTTTTTGAGAACCATTTTTTTAAACTCATTTCTTGGTACATTCTCCCTGACATCTAAATATATAGCCTCCTTCTTCCTAAAAGGCATAAGTTAAACCTGTGACAGGAGACATTTCCCTTCCTTCTGAATTATTCCTCTTGTGCTCCAGTGCCTGGGTCATTAGGCCAAAAGGAGTCACACTGTTTTTCTGCTCCATTAATGTTTTTATCTAAGCATCTTCTCATGGTGCTTTGAGCAACTTGGCTAACAAGCTGTGTATTGTTTGCCTCCCTCTTCTCTCCCTAGAAGAGACAAGAAAGGTTTGTGCTCCTTCATGGCGCTTTTTTTTACATTTGAGAGCTTTTTATTTTGGGAGGGAGAGCTTGTTTGCTTTGCAATATTCAGGTTGCTATGTAATTATGCTAGAGAAGGTGTCTCAAAACACCATGGCTTGCACCCAGAGAAGGAGGTGGTGTTTTTGTGATGCTCATCATCAGCCCATGGAAAAGCTTAACAGTGTCAGATTTTCCCCTCAAAATAAGTTGAACAAATTAATTACACCCCTGTGGCAAGAAATCCCATTAAAGCAGAAGTCTGAGGCTGATGCTGATCCTGGAGCTTCAGATCATCCTTAAGGTATCTCATGCTGCAGCTACAACATGTCCCAAACTAAAAGACAAAGCCTTTGAATTTGTTCAGGTGTTATTCAAGGAAACAGGGTAGGGAGCACAAATCAATTTTAATGTGCTCACCGTGTCTTGTGCCATTGAAAGCACACACCAAGCACTTGACTATGCCTGAAATTTCCAAAACACCACAGGTTTCATGGCTGGGCACATTGTGCCGAGTTACTTACACTGAGAGGCAGGAGAACACAAGAGTGAGCAGTGGGAGGAAATCTCCAAGCCAACTCAAAATAACGGTGAAGGATTTTTCAGGGATGCTCCAGCAATCTCTCTCAACTATGGCTGAATTTGATTAGCAACCTGTGCCTTCCCCAGAGGCATTTTCCGTATGGCTGCAAATCCTCTAAGTGCTCTCCTCTCCCTTCAGCTTTCTTTTGTGTTGTTTGGATTTTCTGTGTAATTTGGGGGGTTTTGCAGCTTTTTGTCCCAATAGTTTCCATCATTTCTGCACTTGCCCATCACAGTAGGGCAGTAGGGTCACAGCTGGTGAGTTTGTATGGAAAACATGCCTGGTTGAAGCCTGGTCCTTTGAATTACTTAAGCTAGGATGGGAGGATGGGATCCTGCTGGGAGCGATCCTACATCGCCCTAAGAACTGCCTGGACTGTTCCAGCTCTTTATAGCTCTGGGCAGACCTGGATTCCTCTGAGCAGCTGAAACAACACAGCAATAAAGCGCCCACGCTGTTACCAACAGCACACAGACAGTGCTTTGCATCTTCAAACCTTAACTAGTAAAAAGGAATGATACATGATGACCCTGGGTGAATCACATACAAATAAATACATTTTGAGGACATTGGTGCTGACACAGTGCCCACTACTAAAAGAAGCAGGAGAGTCCTCTGCATAAGGCTGGAGTTAAGATTCAGGCTCAGCTCTGGGTTTACAAAGGACACACTTGCTTGTCTTTAACAAAACAGTGTTAGCATTTTTGTCTTGTTTATTTAGATTAGAAGTTCTCCTGGGTACGAACAGTCTTTCACTCTGGTGTTTGCAGCCGTCCTCGCTCAACAGTGCCTGATCTCATCTGAGGCCAGTAAAGGGCACAGTAAAAAACCCCAAGTATTTTAGACCCTTCATATTTCACTTGCCAATCTCCAACCCTCACATACGCACCGGTCTCTCAGCCTTTGCAAATCTCTATTTTTAAGCAAAAAAATTATTTGGTACTACAACAGAAGCACATCCATTTCTGTCACCAGTGATGCAGGTGGTGGAGAGGGACAGCTATATTTCCCAAGTGCCATGGGGTGTCAGGCAGGTTTTAAACACCCTGCTCAGCTACAGAACAACTCCACAGCCCTGGGGGTTCTGTCTTCAGGGAGATACCTGGGATATCCTAGAACCTTCCCTTTGGAGCTCCCAGGAAAACCTGCAAACCTTCACACCCCACCACTGATGAGCAGGGATATATTGCTTTCCTTGCTGTCCAAACTGCCACACCAGCCCTCATCAAAACAAACAGAGGTTAAAGGCTCCCAGACCTCAGGAATTCCACTCATCCTTGACCTCACTCCACTCCCGTCAGCCACGGATCAAACTTTTAGGTCTACTGTACTCTGGCAACTTTGCATAAGATGTAATTCCCAACCTCTGGGTGCTCCAGCTTGAGAACGTAGTTTCAAATCCTCAACCTAAATGAGGGGAAGCATTAAGAGCAGGAAAACAAGAAGAATCCTGCAGAAAAAAAGTGCAAAGGGAAGGGTCTAGGGGGGAGATGCCACATTTCTTTACCCTGTTGCTGCTCGTGTTCATTTGAATCATTACAAACACCTCGTTTTTGTTCCTTCTGGAAACTGTAAGAAGACTGAAACTGTTTGGTTTACCTCCAATTGGAAATGAGGGGAAGCATTAAGAGCAGGAAAACAAGAAGAATCCTGCAGAAAAAAAGTGCAAAGGGAAGGGTCTAGGGGGGAGATGCCACATTTCTTTACCCTGTTGCTGCTCGTGTTCATTTGAATCATTACAAACACCTCGTTTTTGTTCCTTCTGGAAACTGTAAGAAGACTGAAACTGTTTGGTTTACCTCCAATTGGGGACATACGAAAATTTAAAAAATAAAAAAAATACTCAATATGTTTTCTCTCATGTGCTTCTTCTCATTTCACTCTTGAAAAAAGGTATTTTAAGAACTAATCTTATGTAGTCCTGTTGTCCAAAACTGTTGATATTTTAACTGTGACCCATGATATTGCTCAGGAAAAGATCAAGCAAAATCAGTGAGCTGTTGTTACAGAGGACCCCCAGCACTGTGCTCAGCTGTTCTACACATAGATCCAAAACAGAGCTTCCCAGTAGCTTTTTCTTAGCACATCCAGTGTTTAAAAAAAAAAAAGGCTTTTTAACTCAGCCAAAAAATTCTGCTTAAGAGTATTATTTTAATTTAACTTTATACAATCTGTTTGGTGAGTAATTCTGGCACAAAACTCAATATGCAGCTTTCAACATGGAAACATCACTGAAAGGGCCGTCAAAAGTTTATTAACAATCTGTTATTTATAGCTTTCTTTTTCAAAAGTGATTGGCACAACATTCAGAAGAAAATCATAGGAACTGCCAAGTCAGATAACAAAAAAACATACTGGTGTTAAGATTTGATAGAAAGGTTTTAAGGAACACTATGATTGCTAGAAATGAGAAATATTCTGATTGCTAAGCCAGCTATTTGTCATTCAACAACAGCCCAATCACACACATATGTTTGCAAATTATTGTTATTGTTGTTAATTATTATTTACAGAGAAGCACTGAAATGCAAGGTGGTTTGAATTCCAATGAAAATGACAGATTGCTGCCCCGAGGAATTTTTTATCCCTCCTTTCACTCATTACCTGTTTACTAACAGTGCCCGCTTAGTTCCAACTTGTTTTCCTGCTATCTAAAATGACTAGAAAATTAGGTCCTATTAAGTAATCATGAATATAAACTGTGAGTCACCGGTTAAGTGAATACCATCACTGGCAATAAATTCAGAATCCTATTGTAAATGCCTGTTATTGTCAAGCAAACCAAAACAATACAACTTTATTCAATATTAATTGTATCCTTGGATGCTTGAAAGGATTAAGTAACCCCAGCTAATATTCTGCACGTAGTCAGGAGAACGGTGTGTGAAGGACAACAAAAATAATTGAGGTCAGTAACCAAAGTGGAGAGAAAAAGAGGCAAAAAGGAAGGAAAACATTAGAGAGATATTTCAGCTCCTATGTGAAAGCAGATGGAGGGTGAAGGAAGCAGACAGGCTGCTCCAGATGGCGGGAGCGGCGGCAAAGAAGGCTCTCACACCCACTGTGTTGTGGCTGTGATGGGAACAAGAGACTTTTGGTTAAAGGATTACTGTAGGGCTTCAAAGAGTTGGGTTCAGCTCTGTCCACCACCTCTCCACACTCTGGGTTTTGCTTGCTGGGAGCTTTTGGGGTGTCCGCTGTCTCTGTGGCTGCCAAAAAGCACCAATTTTTTATTCATGTTTTGCTCTCAG
>NW_008239288.1:1847238-1853160 GCF_000691975.1 Corvus brachyrhynchos
GGACTGAGATTGAGTGTTGGCCAAGGCAACATTTTCCTAAACAAAAAATAGCAAGAAAAAACTCAAACTGTCTATTCCAACCCAACCCAAATACCTTACTGTCACCTTTGCTGGTCAAGCACCCTCCGTGGCTGCACAGGCATGCAGGTGAGCAGGTATCCTCTGGCAGCAGGTAGCTCAGACAGGACCAAGAGGTGCTTGAAAGAGAATATCCACGGAAGAAGAGACAAGGCAGGGAAAAAATGAGGTAAGGCATCAAAACTAGTAGACAAACAGGCTAACAAAGGAAGCATGAGCACATATGTGAGCTGACAATACAGCAACTGTGTGTCTCCAGAATTATGTATTTACCTGAAAGCTTTTGATTACTGAGTATTTTGAAATCTTCATTTCAGACAACGAAAGAAAATTGGCCTTTAGGCTACACTGCTGTCCCAAACAAGCACTTTCCAAAATGCACCCGTGAACCAGACCTGGAGAGCTGTGAAAAATCCCTTCCCACCAATGGCTGCCAATTTTTTTTCCCAATCCTCACCATCAGCCTTTAAATCCATTGGCCATCTTGCTTTTCTTTCTTTTCCATTTCAATTCCAGCTGAAACCTCAAACCTACTATTTTCTGTAACTGTTCAAGGAAGACCAACAGTTTACATCAAAAGATACCAACTCATTATTTTTAAGCCTTCAAGAACACACTGGATAGCAACCTATACCACATGATAGCAAACAGGATTACTTGGTTTAAAGCAAAATATGTCACCTTAAAGGAGTCCTAACAGTATTTTTCTTCTATCCCTAAATAGAGTACACAAACTACAACATCTGAGTTGTTTCACACCATTAAGTTAAAAATTAATATTTGGACCTCAGCTTTCACTCCTCCCACAGATGCAAGAGAGGTGCTGTAAGCACCTCTTAGCATGAATTATACCTGGCCCCACATGGGTTTGACAGCAAGACTCCCAGAGTTAAGGATTTTAAGGTCAGAAATGACCATGAAGTAACTTCTTCTGTAAACATGGACAAGAAGCACCTTCCTGCTGCATGAAGCCTGAGAGCTTTCAGAGCTCCCAGAAAATCATCCCAGAGGAGATGAGATCCACTTGCCTTCATGGTTTGCTCCAGAGGTTCATCAGCTTTTCCCCTGAAATATGAAACAGTCTGACAGAGCCACTGCTGCCTCCCTGAGGTGTCATAAAAGAGAGGCAGCAATTGCTGGTAATGTCAGCAGAAACTCAAAAATCAGACAAACTCCTCAATCATCACAGGGGGCATCGAGCCAAGGAAAACACAAATATCAACATATTTCTTTATGTCTTGAAAACTTCCAAAATCAGAAGGGAAAAACTGAGTAACTTGCATGATGCCTCAAGTTAAACAGTTAAACAGGAATGATCTGTTGTGTGAATCAAACACAATGGCTTTTGGCACCCAGTTGATGAAAAGGCAGGATCTTTGATCAGAGGCAACCAGATCTTGAGCCTTCTGGTACCTCCCAGCACCTGCCCTCTGAGAGCGGCCTCTGCCAGGACCTGTCCTTACCACCAGCATCTTCTCACCGGTGGGAGCCAAGGCTGGCCCGAGGCACAGCCTCCACAGGGATATGACCACCCAAAACCAGACAAGATCAGGGGTTGGATCAGCTCATAGAGTGCCAGTGTGAGGCTGCATGTAGGGGAAGGCACCATGAAGGATGTGAGAGGACAAAGACACAGCAGACAGCACGTAGGGTTTGTGACGATGTGTGTGTTTGTGTGCACGTGGGTGTGTGAGAAAGAAAAGAGATGTGAGAGGAGGACGAGCAGTGACTTAATTTCACAGCATGAACCAGCACGTACTGGTGTGTGGAAGAGCCACGGCGAGTGCCAGGAGCCCATTAAATGGCGTAAGAGTATGGACACAGATGAACCAAAAATTACCACAGAGCCCCTGAGAAAAACAGAACCACCCATATGTTTTCTCTATACTGTATTTTAGGAAAGTACTGGAAACTTATTTGAAGTGTATGTGTCTTCCCACCCAGCTCTTACTATGTTATGGCTATATCCATGCAACTCCCTCTGTTATCCTTACTAAGCTTTAAATTCCTTAAAGCTACCACATCATTTTTAAGGACAGCACCAGTATTTTCACACTTACTAAGTCTGAGCCTTTCTAAATATTAGGACTTCATCATAACTCTGATGTCAATACGGCCTGATGACAGACACCTTAGAAATGTAGGGTTGATCTAATTAGGCAGATCAAGTGATGGAACTTTCCTTTTTGATTAGTGGATGACATGGTGTTTCTTATTATTTCTTGGATGTCAAAATGTGAGGTTTAAAATGCCTCAGATGTAAAATACGTTAATTATGGAGGGAAGAAAGTGATATCTCTGTGATCACTCGTCTTCTTATCAGATCCCTGCTATTGTGAAACCTCACATCTCTCAATGGCTGGGGCAGAAATCCCCCTCTCCAGTCAGGCCCTCAATTCCCCTCTCAATTTGTCTTCCAGGGGGAACTGATTAGAGCTACAGTAGGTGAATTTGTGGAAATTTAAAGAGAGAAGCAGTTAGTCAGATCCTCTTCTTTCCTCAAGCACACCTGTCTTGACTTGGAAGGGACTCTAAATTACATCAGCTGAGGATCTGGCCCGTTGCTATGATTTTATTTTATCTTTATTTTTTTTATTTTTTCTTAGCTACTTTTTCAGGATCTGTAACTTCCCTGTCAGTGGCTCAGCAACGAACAGGTCCAGTTCCAAGAAGGGACACTCAATGAAGTTGTGCATATGGAGTGTGATCCAATGTCCCACATGGACTGAAACAGCCCAAGAATGGATCAGGACCATCGTATATATTGTAATACAAGAACATCAATAATCATGTATGGTAAAATATATTGATTGATATTACCAAAATCTTTTGTTGACACTCTGGTACCCGAGAGGTTGCAGCCCCAAATTAAGATTGCACATGCTTTAATAGCTGCATAGATACAGAACAAGGTAAATACAGGTTTGGGTACATCTGAGCCAATCACTGCATTGCTAGTACTTCTTTAGAAAAACATTACTGCCCAACAGCACAGAGCAGAGCAAACAACACAGGCCTCAGCCACCAAAGAAAATTCTTTGGGTGGAAAAGGGCTACTTTCTTACATCTGGACATGACATCCAATTCAATTGCAGCATCAATGTGGCAGGACACGATTTACAGGGACATGTAAATAATTAATTCCAGCTCTGGAAGGGAGAGCTGGGTACTCATCAGAGGTTCCTTGAAGCCCAAATGATGTAATGATTAACTGACTTAGGATCTTTTTAATAATTCCAGCAAATTTCAGCTCTCCCATGTTAAAGATCTGCTGAAGAGCTTTTATTCAGATGAAAGGCTCCTTTCTGAGAATAAATCATTAATAGGGTATACACATAGATTTAACATTCACAAATCAATGCACTTGAAATAAAAAAATGTTTTTAAAGTTTCTTTTTTGCTTTCTTCCCTGATTTGGGCGTTTAGTGCTTTTCTTTCTCTAGCCAATTTTACCACAGGCAGTTAAGACAGCTGCATGAAAAAGGGCTGTTTTTCTGTTAAAAGTGCTTTTAGCACTTTGGCATCCTGAAATGGAATGGCAGAGAAATGAAAAATACAGCTACTACAATCCAGTACATTTCATGTGACATGCCAAGTTTTTCACTCCATGCTAGAGAAAAATCTATTAAACAGTGAGATCAAGTTTTGGCTGTCCAACATGGTTCAGCATTACAGTGCAGGAGGGATCAAAGCAAATTTTAACCCTGCTCCTAAAAAATGCCAGAGGAAAACATTTTGGTCCAAATACTTTAAAGCCATTTATACTTATATAGCTTAATTCCTATTTAAATGCTTTCTTATCAATAATTGAGAATGTTTCCCATCATTTGGGCTCCTAGACCCTGTGTGTCTGCTGCTCAAGTCAGTGAACAGCCCTTCACTGTCTTCAGTGGAAATGGAACAGGCACTTTAATGATTTGAACAGCAATGGCCTAAATTTTTTAGAAGTTTCACATCCTGGTAAGTCACACCAGACCTGGTAGGAACTGCAGGTGCTGCACTGGTGGGTGGCCAAGGACAGAACCAAAACTCAGATTCAAATCTTCTAATTATCAGCCTGCCATTGGAAGCCAAGGAATGCACAACCAGAAGGCAACCCACAAGTGGGCTGTTAAATGCTCATGCATTCATAATTAAATACAGCCATGTACAAAAAAGAAAACAGCTCTATTTTCTTTATATGGGCCCAGGTTTGTAATCCAGTTAATTTTCTACAACTTTCTAGACTGACTGTGAAGTCAAGTTTAGAAACTTCACAGCTTCCACTCCCATTAGAAAGGACTTACTCACCAAACTGTGAGGCTCAGACAATGGTTAATAGTTTGAGACACTAATTGGCCATATTTAATGAATTTAATTTGCAACAGCCATGCTAATATGCATAACTATCAACTCTGACCAGCTTTACCTTCCTTGGGACCTACACCTGCTCCCATTAGCTACAGTGGGATCCGGATCAAGGCCACAGCATTAATTCTTCTGAACCCCTTCAGCAGCACAAATTAACCCTCACAGGTGGCTTCAACGCCACAACCACAGAGATGACAGAGAGCTGAAGAGTGGGAACCCCAGTGAACTGTCCTGCTGCTCCAGCAAACCTCAGAGCATTAAAACTTTGCTGCCCAACACCCCTTTGCTCAGGAAGGGAACTGCATGCCTAAGGCAACAAGCAGGGCACATCTCTTCCAGCATGAAATTCTCACAGCAAAAACTCAATGAAGGTGACGAGAATACATCACAACATTTGGCTCTTACGCTGCGTTTTGCTTCTTCAGAGACCTGGACGGACATCAATTTGATTTACAAAGTCAGTGTTTTCCTGAGGGCTGTGCTATCAAGCCCATCACGGCAGATCTGCTGACCCACCTCCATGTTAAACCACCAGCCTGGTTCCTACTCGCAGCCTGTTTATAGCGAGCCCACGAACCAGAAATACTCTGTTTATAGGGAGCCCTCCCTTGGAAGCAGAAAGAAACTCAAATATTAGTCAAAACTTGTTCAACTGTGTTTTGGAAGTGGCACGCAGCGTAGGAAAAGCACTACTCGGGATTAACAACGCTGCGTTTCGAGACATGCTTGAAGTTCCAATTAAAGCAGTGGGGACACAGCTACGAGGAGCACTCCCAATACAACCAACTCTCATCACAATGTACACACACACACAGCAGCCCGTGCGCTGACTCCTCCAGCACTCCCGGCACCCTACCTTTGTAATATCCTGTGTGAGAAAATTAGTTTTTAACAAAAATAAAACTCTTTGCTCAGCCAAAAAGGCACCAGCCTGTACCCCGCTCCCTTGCACCATCTGTGCGTGTTTTTTCTCAGCCTTCTAAAAAAAAAAACAACTCTAACGTTTTACTAATCTTTATGCCCCCCCACTATAAATAAAACAAATAAAGCCCGACAACAGTTAAGCATCGTAGCTAAAACACATCCAATCCACTCCGATTATTTCTGCTCGTCTGTCCACGAATAGCTGCAGCCATCGGCTTTAGGGGAAGCGTGCAAGTCAGACCGCATTTATTTACAGTTGCACTATCAAGAAAAAGCCTTCCCCTGTCTCCTCGTTCTATGAATATTTTAAAGCACTTGGGGATTTTCCTTTTTATCGGTTTTTTGGGGGGGGTGGGGGAAGGGTAAGGGGTGATGCTAGCCCAGCTCCTGCCCCACAATTCTATTTTTCTCCGTGTTCCCAGGTCGCTCCGACTTCTTGCTCGGATGGATGCGCAGGGCGCGGAGCAGCACCCGCGAGTGCGCAAATCCCCGCACAGAGACCCGCACCCACCCGCGGGGCGACCGCGCATCCCCGGGGGAAGGGACAGGGACAGCGCCCGCCACCGGCCC
>NW_008239288.1:1853809-1859866 GCF_000691975.1 Corvus brachyrhynchos
GAAGAGGAGAAAGCGGAGGAGGAGGAGGAAGAAGGAGGAGGAGGCAGCCCCGCCGCTGCTCTGCTGCCTGGTGCTGCCCCTCCTGACTGAATGAAGATAATTCGCATTGCACCAAAACCACGCACGTCAAACGGGAGGGGAGGGAAAGCAGCGAGGGGAAAAAAAAAAAAAAGAAGGAAAGCCGGAAAAAAAATAAAAAGGAAAATTAAAAAGGCACACCACAAGCGGTCGTGCTGCGTGGACGGGCTGTGCGCGGGGCCGCGCTGCGATGCGCTGCGATGCGCGGGGGCAGCGGTGCCCACCTGTCTCGCACACGCACACACATTCCTGGGATGCAAGAACGCATCCCTCAGCAAGGACCACCCTCAGCCAGCACAGCCCTCGAAGGGGCACCCTAGGAGGGGTCAGGCAGCCCGGGGGCCGGTGATGGGCACCGCGCAGCCCCGGCGAGGGGTCCAGCCTGGCACCGCGCCCACCCCGCCGGCACCGCCGTCCGAGCCGGGCACGGCTTCGGCCTCTCGCACTGTCACACACGCGTGGCTGAGATTACTGCTAAAAGCAGCTTTTTCTCAGCGACACTGAGACCTCTAGCGTCGTCACATCGGGCATGGGCTGAGCTCTTATGCGGGGTGACAGGCAGGATTCGTCAGACATCAGAGAAAATGATAGTCTACACTAACTGAGATGTTTATAGTTAAGATCTTTGGGCTTCAGTTTTAGAATATATAAGGCGCTAAAAAAGTGCAATTCTTTTGGGACTCCCAAGTTAGGTGACTAAATCAGAGGCTTTGCTGTTGGCAATACAGGGGCAGCCCCAAACCTGACCAACTCCAAACCTGATCATCAAATCGGGACCTGAGAATAAATCCAAATACAAGGAGCTAAATAGCATTTATTTTAAAACAAATGTAACTGTATGGACTTTACTGTTTAACATGTACTGTGTCTTTTAACAGATGCCTTCAACTTCTATTTTGGAAGCTGATTTTCCAGATTCCTTATAATTTATGAGCAGAATTTACAAGGTGTCAGCTTGTGAGACTTCACCTGGGTCTGGGCTAAGCTGTGCCTCTCATCTCAAAGGAGCTGTGGCAGAGGTGGGCGTTCATAGGTAGGTGAAAGTGTTAACCTGGAGTACAGGTTGGGGTGTTTGGTCAATGCTACCCTCTGCTGGGCAGAGCCACTCGGCTTTGTTTGTGCCAGCTCCGGTGGTTTATTACTGCACTCCTCTGATGCTTTGGTGGCTGTCCAGCCTCATGGACAGCCCAAACAGCTTGGGATTTCCTACGATGGATGTTTGTTTGTTGTCACAGCATGCACTTTGGAACAGGTTTCTTTCTGCTCCTCACTTACTCCCATCTTCTCATCACCCTCAGGATTTTCTTTATTGCATGATACATACAGTCTACTCCGTGATAGTGCCACCAGGAGTCCCCAGGCAGCCTCACAACCCCACTGCATACCTGGGAAATGAAATATGTGACTGATCTAAAAACATGCACCTGACTACCAAATCCAAGTTGTTCTTCAAAGCCCACCACCGTGACATTTTCTCTCTTTTTCACATGTAAATCACTTGCTATTAGAAATGCCATGCTCCTGCCTTCAGGAGAAGATTGTCAGAGTGCGAGGCCAGAAAGCGCAAGTGTGATGGTCTGCCCTGACCTCCAGCATGGTGGAGGCCAAGGAGCTTCATCCATCCAGAATACAAGCATCATAACTTACCTTGTGGCTATGGCATCCCAAAACCATCCACCACTGTTATTTATGACACCACATTGGTCCCCACAGCATCACATTAAATCTCACTGCACAGACAGCATCATCCTCTTCTCCATTTCCACTTTCAGTGAGCAAAAATTTTACTTAAAAATTGCTCAAATCCTTGGCAGCGCCTCAATTTCTCAGCATTAAAATTGCGTAAAATCTAAGTTCTATTTTCCTTATTTAACCTACACCTTTAGTATCACATCAATGTGCTTTTTTTTCTTTTTTTTTGGTGGTGAAATAACTCCCATTTGAAGTAACTGGTAATATAGAAGTCTCTGGAGCCATTACCGTTTTAATGAGAAGTGTAGGAGATGCTTCTATTAGGCAGGGACCACTGGCACAATAGACTGTAAAAGCCCTTTCAAAGTCATTACAGTCTGTCATGTCAGGCTGAATTTAGGGAGTCTGTAATCTTGCTTGATTGACAGGCTCCTGCAGAGCTATTGTAGCTATTTGAAGAGCAGGTATTTCTAAAAAATTAAAATCTTACGTGGAAAGTTCTCTCTGGAGTGGCTGCGAATAGCAGAGCGTGCTGCAGCTGTGGGGCTGTGCACGGCTGCATTCAATGTTTAATTACACACAACCCGATTACCAGAACAGTAATAGAGTGGTAAAATGAAATGCACAGAAATGCCAGCATTTAAGACTGACAATAAAACATCAATTCAAGCACTTTTAGTGGCTGCACAGAGGCCATCTCTCATTACCTGGGCATGTTCTGCAGCTCTGCCAAGGGCTGTATCAGAAAATGGCTAATGAGCAGGCGTGGCTGACGTGTTTGAAACAGCCACACGAGCTGCACGTGCACCCACCACTCCAGGCAGCAAAACACCAAAGCCTTACATTGCAGACGGGTAAGTTCCAACTTTTTTTTAAAGCCTTCTCTGAAAATACTGTAAATTTAGAACAGAAATTCAAAATCGACTTCGATATGAGATATTTTATTTCAGGATGAAGAGGTAGGATTTTTGGACTAGTATTTGAAACTGTATTTTTACCACTTGGGTCCTTCCAGCTGATGTTGGGGCTGGCTGTGTGTGGTACAGCTGCGCTTGGCCACATTCACTGCTGACCCTTAATACGGGCACTGTGCAAACCACAATGTCATGAGCATAAATAAAGGAGTCATGTCTGTTTCTCAAGCTTTTCCACTGGCAACCTGGTTTTCCTGTGCTTAAATACTGTAATATCAGACCTCTTTCCCAGCGTCGTTTCTGAGTCATACAATATAATCTTCCAATTACAAATCAGCACTATTGATGCTTTTCTGCAAGAACATCAGAAATGTGGCTGTGGCTCAGCTGCTGAGGTCCAAGCCCAGGAGATGAGCACCCACATGGCCATGTTTAGGGTTAAAACCTCACGTTCAAGCTCTGGAGCAGCCTCGGTGTAAAGCAAACAGCACTCAAACCCACAGCTGTTCTCCGCTGCCTTCACTACCATGTAGCAACCTCAGACAGTGGGTTTTCTGCTGATGACAGAAAAAATTTGGGCCAGCCCCAGCGAGAAGGTGGATTATTGGTGTCACACACACATAGGAGGAGGCAGGTTTTTTAGGGCTGGTCTGCTCCCATGGGCAGTGATAACAATGCTGTCATACACGATGTAGACCTTGGCAAGAAACTCAAAGCAAAATGACATCTTGGATGCTTCATAGCCTCTAGGACAAGCCTGAGATGAAATAAAATCCTGGGGCAAGGCATCTTCAAATTTGGCAGCACAGGTCTTAATTTTTTGAGATGCATGGTAATAATTCCATCCAAACTCACAGTGTTTCTTGGCATTTCCAACGGTGGGAATGCTGCAGCTCCAGCCTGTGCCCCATTTGGAAATTTAGAGGAAATCCTCCTGGGTATTATGCTGAGTCATGAGAAAATTAAATAATGACAAGATTTGCTTGCATAAAAGAGAGAGAGAAAATTGCTTCTCTTAAATGACAATTTAAAATGTTTATTTAAATGAGAAAATTGTTTATTTTTTTTTAAATGGCTCGCTGCTATTTCTTTAGTTGGATAGTAATTCAAAAAACTGCAGTTGGAAAGGTGCACTTTGATAGGGGCCCCCAGGTTCTGGATTTTCATCACAGGTGAAACTCGTGGTTATGGTTGGGTTTTAATGTTTTCCAGATTAGTTTTGACACCACAACTTCAGTACAGAAAATTATAAACTTGGCTCTAAGAATGTCCACAACAGAGGCTGAACCTGCTGCTGCTGATGCCAACAACAGTGCTCCTTTGAGCTAATTTAAGACTTCTCAGTGATTTTAGGGGACTTTGACTTGGTCTGTACATCAAGAGGATGCATGTGAAGAAAGGAACACAAATCCATGCCAAAAAAGAGACTTCTGCCTGTCTTAGGTACATGGTGGTTCGTGGATTTTGAGGGTTAAATACAATCAATGTCCTTCCACCACCTTTAAGCACATTAAAGCTTTAGATCAGTTTAAGCTCTCTAAGATGACCTAAGGCCCTTGCTCATCTTAGATAGGTGAAACACTGTCCTAAAACATGCAACAGCAAGGGAGAGGAGATGATACATCGTTGTTGCCATTGTTGCTTTTCTCAGAGGGAGGAGGGAGTTTAAACTGCTGTCAGGTTTTTAACCATGTCTGTAAAGAGGAATGAGCAAGAGCTGATGTAGACATGAATCCTCAACCTGCAATTAATTGCCTGAAGACCATCTGGTGCTTGGTTAAGCTCCCATGTGCTTATATCACTCATGAGGTTTATAGATACCAGCCAACCTGTTCAGGTTGCCTTCTCTTCCCTGGTTTTATTCTCATCAGAATAAGCCTCAGAAGTTAGAGGACAAAAGTTTTGACAACGTGAGGCTGCTTGTTTCACTTTGGAAAAATTGCTATATAAGAGAATAATAACCAGGCTAAACACATCACTTAGAGTCTGCTGTGCCATGTGTGCATTGCAATAAATCTTTAAACCCAGGGTTGTAAATCATGGTCACATAAAAGT
This sequence comes from Corvus brachyrhynchos, assembly GCF_000691975.1. Lineage (NCBI taxonomy): Eukaryota > Metazoa > Chordata > Aves > Passeriformes > Corvidae > Corvus > Corvus brachyrhynchos. Next base: position 1,858,549 of record NW_008239288.1, read on the forward strand.
GTAGTGGGTGGAAAAAAGCCCTATCACTGCCGAAGCAGAAGAGAAACAAGGTGGTGTAGATGGATGTGGGCAATGGGAGAGCTGGCAGGAGAGACAGGGAGCAAGGAATAGATGAGAGATGGGCAGGACAGAGGGAGGAAGGACAGGAGATGTTCCCAGGGGCAAAAGTTAGAAAGGGCAAAACCCCACACCTCGCTCAGTTCCTGGTGTTGAGCTCTGTAGTCCCAAATCTTGGTGTTTCCCTGGTGCCAAGCACCCAGTGTGAAATCACTGACCAGACATTTCACAGCCTTAGGGAACTGCATGGCCAACACAAACCCTGCTCACCCCTCCTCTCTCAGTCCCTGGGCTGTGGATTTGGAGGTTTGGCTTGGGATCCAACGGGCTGCGCCTCACCAATGAGATAAGTACTGGTAAAAATGAGAACTGGATCTTTCTGCAGTTAATTTGGCAGAATTGGCTTTGCACACTTGGTTTTTGAGAGGAATACTGAGTTGGGACTTTACATCTCCAAAATTTGTATTGAAAGAATATTGGGTAAGGACTGAAAAGCTGCAAAACATCAAAAAAGCAAGGTTCCCAAAGACTTCCAATTTGACACTGTAGAATCATTTAAATTGGAAAATACCTTTAAGATCATTGAGTCCCAGCACTCCCAAGGCCACCACTAAACCATGTCCCCAAATGCCACATCTACATGTCTTTTAAATCCCTCCACTTCCCTGGGCAGCCTGTCCCAGTGCTTGACAACGCTTCTAGTGAAGGAATTTTTCCTAATATCCACTCTAAACCTCCCCTGGCACAACTTGAGGCCATTTCTTCTTGTCCTGTCCCATGTTACTTGGGAGAAGAGACTGTCCCCAACTTGGCTACACCCTCCTGTCAGGGAGTTGTAGAGGGCAATAAGGTCACCCCTGAGCCTCCTTTTCTCCAAAATAAACGCCCCCTCTGCTGCTCCTCATCATATTTGTGCTCCAGACCCTTCCTCAGCTCTGTTCCCTTCTCTGGACACGCTCCAGCCCCTCAATGTCTTTCTTGTTGTGAGGAGCCCAAAACTGACCCCAGGATTCGAGGTGTGACCTCACCAGTCCCGAGTACAGAGGGACAATCACTGCCCTGGTGCTGGTGGCCACACTCTTGCTGATACAGGCCAGGATACCCTTGGCCTTCTTGTCCACCTGGGCCCACAATGATGACAAATACAGGTTTGCTTGGTTTTTGTTTGTCTGGGGTTTTTCTCCAGGATTTCTCCCTTGCTCTGAACAGTTCAGCACAGGAAATTCATCTGCACAGCAGAGGAGCTCCCCAGAAAATTCTC
>NW_008239288.1:1860149-1867684 GCF_000691975.1 Corvus brachyrhynchos
CCCACACAGGGCACTCAGGATGGATCTGCCCTGGGAGACAGGAACAAGCCAGCGTGAGCTGTGCTTCAGGCACACCAAGTGCAGCGAAACGCTAAGTGCTCGGGAAGATCAGATCCCCGGTGCTGCAAATCGAGCACCCAAAATTAGCAAGTGTGTTTGATCATTTTGGCCTTAATCTCTCTGTGGCTCAGTTCCCCAGCTGGTGATATTGCAGCAGCGCTGTGCAGATAAACGCATTAATATTGATCAGGCGCCGAGGCTTTACAGAGGCGCTCGCGAGGAAATTAATGTTGAATGCAGCGTGCGGTTTGAACAGCGTGTGTTAATGTGGCCTGGAGCAACTCGCCAGATTAAAATAACCCCAGATGATAGGTGATCAGATAATTAAAGGATGCCTCACATTTGATGTGCACAAAGGCCCACATTGTGGCTGTGCAGGCTGTTAATTCTGGTATTTCCTGGCTCCCAAGAATTTGACTTTACAGCCTGACTGTCTTCTACAAGTGGGGTCAGTAGCCCATACCCTCAGGAAGGGAGGATTATCTGATCACACCTCTCTCTGCACCATCTCTATGCATATGCCTGTTGGCCTTCTCCATCCCCAACAAATTTTGACTTTTGTACCCATTTCCTTCACAGACCAGCCCAAAAAGAGTAGTCAGAGTAGAGAGAAGACATCCAGTTACTCCTCCCTGGAAAGACATGTTGCTTTGTTTGGACATTAGGGAGCCTGGCGGGGATGCAAGTGCAGAAGATGACTCAAGGGTGTAGGATGTGGGGCTTGGGTGGTTTAGCTGCCCATTGCACTGTTCTTACGTCCAATGGATTATCCATCAGGGAACTTGGCTTGGGAACCTCAGAATGGTACTTAGAGGCCAGATACTGCTGTCTGTGAAGCACTCAATAGTCACAGTTATGCTGATTGGAACCATGGAAGAGCCTCCCTTCGCTCTCCAGCCTGTCCTATGCTTGCACTGGGTCCACATTTTCTCTGAGGATGCACCACACCTCCTAAGCTTCATGTGATTTTGCTGTTAAGGCTGTAAATGTACTATGAGCTCTCATCTTCCTGAGCTTGATGTGTTTCTCTGAGCCATGTGAATGTTGCACCAACACAACTCACTTCCAGGGGTCACAGACCAGACTCTTACCCTGCAAAGGAGGTGACTTACTCTGGATGTCGCCTCCACTTGCACCAAGAAATGTCAGTAGCCTCCAGCACCATCTCACCACACCAATGGAGTCAAAAAATAAGAGTGGAGGAAACAAAATTAAACGACAGAAGCAGGGGAAGAAGATATGGAAAACCATTCACTTGCCTGTGAAGTAATCACTTTTTTCATTTAAGCAGAACACTCAGCTATCTTTTATATTGTTATTGGTAAGGTCCTCTTAGAAGCTGGAAATTAATTTTTTTTATCTCCTCATTTTCTCTTTTTCCCTTTTGGTGAACATTGCTATTTTTCTGGGTTTCTCTCAGGACTGAAATGAACTTGGCTCATTTTGTTCTTTCCTTCCACAGACATTAACGTTGCTGAATAATGACAGGAGAAGGAGCTTTGCTAATTAACTTTAGTCACTACATTAAGTCCAGGCTGACACTCACATGCAAGGAGCAGCACAGTGCCAGCAGCCAGTGATGGGCACCTGGGACAAGAGCCAGAACAGAGTCCTGTTGCCCAAATCAACCCAAAAGAGGTGCTTTAGTTTTATTAATGGGCATATTCCCCATTCCAGTATGTTATTTAAGGCTGCAACAGGATTACTTTGCAGGGATAACAATGGAAATGCAATAGAAATGTTCCTGGGTATATCCTGTCCTCTTCCAGCCCTGAAATAGCTGGGTGGACCTTAGCAGGCCATGCGAAGCTGAAGATCCTCAAATCCAGGGTGGGGCCAATTAAAAGCTCATGCAAACTTTGGGGGAAAAAAGCTAATGGGTGGAGAGGACCTATGTGAGAAATGGGACCCACTGGCTTGGAAGGGAAAAGTAGAGTTTCACGTAAGCATGAGCTTGTTCAAATCTGAATTTCTATTGTTTACATAAACATGATTTTGCAATGGTTTTAGGCCATGTCCTAGTGCTCCCTGGCAGACAACCCCAAATTCAGTGGGTGCTTCAGAAAAAGCAAGAGACCTTCATTCCTCCAGAGCAGGGACACCAGGACTGCCCCGGGCTGTGCCTGGAGCTCAGCTCTTCCTCCATGGAAGGTAAATATCTGAACTCAAACTTGCCGGCTGGGTTGACAGAGGACAACTAACACAGGTGATAATCCTGTTCACAGGATAAGGCATTACTCATGGAGTAGCTGTAAATCTGGGATGAACTTTTGGATCTAAGCTTAATCATTGTCTTGCTCTGCACAGTCCCCATCAGCAAACAAGTGATGGAGCTGAGCCGAAGCTGCTCAAGGGCTAAATCCGTGCCCTCCACTCTTTGCAAGCCATACTCCATTTACACAACATAATTACCAGATGAGATGCCAGGCAAAGAAGAGATCCAATTTTGCAATTGTAGCCAAAAGCCTCATTCACTGCCAGATCTGAGAAGAGAAGTTGCCTGTGTTTAGCAAAAGCAAACATTTTTTGGAAAGTTTTACTGGAATCCCTTACTTTCAGGATGCTGGGGCCAGTGTCAGCCGGTGAGATTCTTGCAACTGTCCAAAATCATGCCTGCTGGGATGTGAGCAGACTGTGAAAGGATCTCCAGAGGGCAAGTTATGCAGAGTTTGATGGTGAGGGAAAGGGTTTTAATGGAAAGGTGAACCTCATTTTTCAGAGCTCTATAACTCAGCTGGAAAAATGTGCTTTCACATAATTGTTGTGAAAGCTACAGCCCCACCAAGGTTGTTACAAGGTGTTTAATCAAACCTGTGTCTCCAGTCCTTGTACCACAATGCAGGTGTCTTTCTCTGATGGAACTGGAGTTCACTTTGTGCTCTTCAAAAACTCATTTAATTGAATGGCATATTTTAGGCACTCTCCCTTAATTAAATTTGCATGGGCATAAAAAGTGAGGAAAACCAGAATGCTTTATCCAACTTTGCTCCTTTAATTTAGCAATACCCACTTTCCCCCCTACCATCAAGATGCCAAACTGTCTCTCAAGTCACCTATGGGCTGAATGATGCCTTCACAGGCTCTTTTTTGCCTACCTTCCCTCGTCTCCCACACATGCACGGGGCTATGAGCAGTGTCTGCTGTGCACACTCTGCTCTACTGGCACATCAAACCCCAGCAGCTGTCACAAAGAGGCTCCTCACCTCAATTTTGTAGTAATTTCTACTGGAATATGATGGTCTCTGTCCTATTTGCCATCAAGGCTCTTGTCTTGATTTATCCTTGCTGCATGCTCTTTGATAAGCATCATGCTCCTCATTACTGAGGGAGAAACTGAGGTGCAGAGAAGCTGCTGGCCTCATCGTCCATGTCACAGGCATGTTTTAGTCTTGTTTAACCTCACTGAGGCTCATGGGCCTCAATATGGACACCTAAACTTCAGTCCCTGTGTCATTTTGTCCATGTCTCCAACTAAAACAAAAGCCTGGTGTGAACGTTACATCTCTCACCAGCTGTTCTTCCATCTCACTCTATTTGAGATTAATTAAGCAGTGGTGCCCCACGTCTCTCCATGGTTTCTGTGATGTGCCTGTGAGGCTCCACAGTTGGGCCAGGGCCTGGCTCTGTGCAGGAGAGGCGAGCCAGATCTCATGGAAAGTGAGCATCAAAGCAATGCTGGAAAGAGCCAGGAATCACTGGGCAGGAGCAACCTCCTGCCAGCTCCCTATAACCCCCAGGCTGTCATTTCTCCACAAGCATCTCCCAGAAAAAGCATTCAATCTGTATTTCCACCACCTCACTGTGCTCATGAGGACACTGCCTGACTGCATCCTCACACCTTCCTCTCCCTTTCTCTTTCTTCCTCTCCCAAATCCCAAACTGAGTCATGGTTTTTGGCTGTTCTCCACACACTGCATCTCCCAGCTGATCACCATCCCACCAGACAGGGATCCGGCCACTCTTTGTTCCCATGGGTCATGCTTTGAGTGGGACTGAGCTGTGTTTTACCGTGTCTGTGTGTTTCCAGTGCTTGTGTGGTCAGCTAAGAGCTAATCTGGTGTCTGCAGGCAGGAAAGCACCAGCTAGTGTGAGGTTTTACATTGTGCACCACCATCTTCCTCGCTGAGCTTTTCCATGTAAATTCAGTCCCCTTAACTAAAAGCTCTCTGTCCTATGTGGCCTTTGTTTTGTCCCTGTTTAACCACACTTTAGAGCTTGTCTGCTGCAGAGTAAGTTTTGTCCTGGTTCCATCTTCATGGTAAGACTTCAAGTACTTGAGCAAAAGTTTCCCTTACAAAATGGACCTTGGTGGATATTCTCTAGGAGAACTTCATCCTTCAGATGAACCTCATCTGTCCAACTTCCTGAAGTATCAGAGCCCATTAGCTTCGGTGTCATTTGGAGCCATGGTTTGACTTGAATCATTTCCATCCTTTAGAAGTCAATGAGCAGGTTGAGTTTTGTATGTCAACAATCCACTTGTCAGCTACTGTTGTCAGCTACTTCTGTGTTTTAAAAAATCATGGAGAAAAGTGATAGTGTCCACCAGTGTATCTCCCATGTAAGCCATAATGCTCAAAGCCTGTTCAAGACAAATGATGGCCCAGACTGAAGACCCTCGGAAACTTTATCCTGCCTGATCCAGCTGGACTGTGTACACCACAGACATGTCATACAACTGGTGCTCACAGTCTTAATCAGCCTTAACTAAGAATGCTGGGCCAGGGTCAAATGATAAGAAGGTGGCAGGAGGGTCTGTATCTGACAGAGACACCTGAACACAGATAATCAGAGATCTATGGGCAGATGACTTCACCAGTGTGAGAAAAGCCTTGAGATTAGGGTGAGCTCATCCTACCTTTGTACAGCTGCTTCCAGCCTTCTGCTAACTTGGGAAAACAGACAAACATCACCAAGCATTGCAGGGACCATCTGGAAAGATTCAGCTTTCAGACTTCTTGGAGATTGTGCATGCACTGTTCATGTTCAGCCTTAGTTTTAGGTGTATCTGCTGTGCAGATAAGACCATTGTTCCTTGTCAGAGTGGAACAGCAGGGGAATCATGCCGTGAATGAAGGCCTGGAAAAAGAAAATGCATCTAAGCCAGACCCTGTGCTAATAGCTGCTGCTGCCTCTTCCTTAAAATCCTTGAATATTAGCATCAGAGTCTGTTTGACTCTTCATTTATGCACCAAATGGGACAATGAAGTTTAGAGCAGGTGGGGTTATTTTTCAATGAGAGCTCCTTTAGTTAGTGAAAAGGGCTGTTCCAGAAATGCCTGCCATTCTCCTGGAGAGGGATGCAGCTTGATGATGCCACATGTCTTATTATAGCACTGTGACATGGGTCTTCTTGTAGCCTGGGTGACTCTGTGTTTGTCAGGGGCTGAGCACACAGGACGGCTGTTCAGACAAACAGCTCTGTTCCAGGAACCCACTGCACCAGCAAGCCTGGAATAGCCACATCTGTGATGTTTGTGAACTAACACAGGCTCATTTATTTTTCCTGTTACCTCCCAGCACAACAGCCCCATCTGCCCTGCCACTGCTTCCCACCCCCCAGCTCTGTGGTACTACTTCTTCCAGGAGGACCCGCTGCACTAACACTCACAGTGCCTTGCACTCCTTAAAAATCACCTCCCAGACAGAAAGACAGGTTCCTGTTGCCAGAGAATGGTTGCCTTCAGAGTATATACTATGTGAGAAAAAAAGGGCTGTTTTCAACTTCTTTCCTATCTTTTCCTTACTCCTCTTAATATTCCTCCTTCATCTGCCTCTATGCTGTCATAAGAAAAACAAGTTCTCCTTGCCTTCTCCCTTAAGAGAAGTCTGGATAAATTTGGAAAAACCAAGCTGATAGCCATGTGGGCATGCATGTGTATGAGCAGTGGGAATATTTTCCTGTTAGGGAGCAATTTTTATTAAAAAAAACCACAGGGTTAGCTGTGGTTTGGGGGCAGCAGGTGCATGAACTGCTGGTGCAGGGGTAGATCTTGGGGGTGTCAGTTTGGGACTGCTTCTCCTTATGGTATATATGGTGGAGACTGGTGGCTGAGGCAGTTTAATACCAGGCAACTTCACATCCTGATTTTATCCAGCTGTGCCTGATGCTTCCCGGCATCAGCATTCCAAGTGCCAAGCAGCGACCAACAGGTGTCAAGGTGGCACGTCACCATCATCATCCCCTCTCCAATGTCAGTGTCAAGCCAACACAGCATGATCCTGGTAAAATTCCAGGGGAGAATTCAAAATACAGCTATTCCCAGTTTGTTGCAGTGGAAATTGTAGAACTGCAAGGACCTAAATAAAGAGAAATGATAGAGATATTCATAATTGGCACTACTTTTTACCAACTGTACAGGAACAAGGGATATTTTGGGAAAGGTAATTAAAATTTAGTAGGAAAACACAATTCTTAGAACAGAATCCAGCATTTCTTCCATCCTTGGCTGCTCAGTCCTGGTGAAGTGTGGCTGTGTGGGCACCCAAAGGGCTGTCACACCTTCCCAGTCCTGCCGCTCAGCATGTCAGGAACAGAAAGGACTCTGTATTTAGGGGCTTTAAGAGAAACCCTTTTCTACCCATTTCCGCCCTTTTCTAGCAATGCACTTATTCACCATAATGAACTTCTTTGACTGGGCTATTTTCAGCCTTGGTAAAATGAATTTATGTCCAAGGAAGCATCTTTGCTGCTTAATGGCTCGGCAGTGGGGCCTTGCTAGGGGTGCTCTGCCACCCTGCTACTTATTGATGTTAAACCAATATAAACCACAGCAAAAGGCCCTCACACAGCCTGTTTGTGCCTCTGATGTGCCCTGTGCTGAACTGAGAAATCAAGGACTTGCTCTGCTTCACCCTGCCCTCCCTGTGGGAGTGATGCTCCCAAAAACATTCCTCATTCTGCAGTTTCCTCAAAATTCTGCCTCCAGGCCTCCTTTGCTGCAAAAGCTACAACAAACATCATCCTAATTTTGCAGTTGAGATGAAGGAGGCCTCTCCGACCAGGACTGCTTTATATGAACTGGCTGCACGCTCCTCTTGTCCCCTGGAAATGCCTTGGGGCAAAAACATCACCTTTTTGATCATCACATAATAAAAGGAGGAAAGTCAGGGACCAATGGCTTTTTTTCTACACGGCAGGTGGCATTGCATAGAAAAGATAAAAAGGGATTTTTTTTTTTCCAAATTTTACATAGATAAATTGAAAGCATGAGTCAACACCTATGGTCCCAGCATCCCCTTGACCATGCCCTGACACCAAACACAAGCAGCCAAGCACCAGCATCTGTGGAGGAGATGATGCCAGAGCCAGCCAGGGGCTTTGGGCAGAGCTCTGTCATGGGGCTGAGGAAGGATGGATCCTAAGCAGGTTGTTTGAATGCAGCACAGGGTTGGTGTGGCAGTGCTAGGTTTAGTTTAGCAAGCTGCAGCTTTCCCTGGGAGCTCAGCAGGGCTGCTTAGGGCAGGGCAGGCAG
>NW_008239288.1:1867762-1878947 GCF_000691975.1 Corvus brachyrhynchos
ACACAGGGACGGTGAAGGAGGCGAGAAGGGTCTCCCCATGAGGGTTTCAGAGGATCTTTTAATGGCTACGTCTTGTCCCAGTGATCCCCAGAGGCAGAGAGACCTGGTGATCCGGGTGCAGGGGGTTTTCTCAGGGGCTCAGGGGCGGTACCTGGGCGGAGTTGGGGCACAGGAACCAACAGGGAGAACCCGAGGGAGTGGCCAAGGCTAGGGGCAGGGGAATGTGGTGGGGGAAACAATTGAAAGGCATTTAATAAATGAATCAGTGGGAAATACAAGACCACAGGTTAGCTTTGAGCGCTTGGTAGATCAGCAGGAGGGCCTAAGGTTTATTTTTTATGCAAAAGCCCTGGTTTGCATGGAGAGCTGCCCCAGGTGGCAGTGAGATAAATGTGAGCTGCTTCCCAAAACCATTTCCTGCACCTCCCCGCTCCCCACTGGCCTTCAGCTGGTGTTAAAAGAGCCACAGTGCTACTCTTTGAATCACTTCTGCCTGTAAGCTGTGGTCAGTGTCTGAGGGTGTAACTTTGGAGCTGTGTTGATTTCTACCAGCAGAGTACATGGCTCTTTAGGGGTTTTTTGAATGAGAGAAGATATGTGCTAAGAAGCACATTTGTTTCCACTTTTGTATCTGAAAGGCCACCTATTCTTGTTTGGGGAGAAAGTCTAAAGCCCTGTTGGCAGCCCTTTCCTAATGCATAAAATAGCAATTTATTCTTCTAACCATATGAAAACACTGTTCTTTCCTCTTTCTCTGCACAACTGAAAATGTGAATTAATGACTCGTTTCCTACACTCTTGACTGAGAAGTCCAAAAGCTATTTTTTTTTGCCTCTATCCTGAGTGCCCAGCTCTCACAGCAGGGACAACAAAATTACATCCCCCCTGATCTGCTCCCCAATGGAGGAAGGGCTGCAAGTGTTGTCCATGCACTCATTAACTCACATTACAGGAAAAGTCCTGTTGCTGCTGCCATATACCCAGAACTCTGGAATTATCGTGCCTAAAGCCCCAGGAAAATGTGCTGGGGTTTTGCTCAACAAGGAGCAATATTTCTTTATAGATCCCATCAAGTTTTGCAGATGTTTTAGAACATATCTAAGGAATGGTGATACTTTAGTAGCTCAGGGGCTGTACCTGATGCAGACTCCAGCAGGACTGATGCAGAATAGCTGTTCTATTAGAAATTACACAGCCAAGAGCATTTATTAAAAAATCATTGTATTCTGGATATCTAAAACCTGTGGCTGCTTTAATGATTTAGTCCTTATTCAGAGAGAAAAGCAGTACAGCTGGTGCAATGGTGCAACATCATTATATTTATATTAATTTTTATCACAAAGATGGAAAAAACACACCCATCCAAAAGCTTTCATGGTGCTATAAAATCTGAGAGCAAGTTTGTGAACTAAACCTGAAATCTCGATTTTCACAGCCTGCTGATGAGGCCTTTCTGCTGTGAGAGCTGTGCTGAGATTTCTCCCCAAGGTGGGGATGTGCTGCCAGCCCTACAGGATCCAGCCCTACACATTTGCTGGTGCAAAGCTGTGCCAAATGACGGAGTCTTTTAGATGCAGACAGGCTTCTGTGCTGCAGCCCGGCACAAAGCTTGTGAGCAGGTCTGTGGGTGTCCTTCTTCTTCCCCATTCCAGCTTTAATGGTTTTTCACAAGAAATATTGGCTTTTGTGCTCCCTTAGATGAATTGGCAGGCCCTAATGAGCTGTGAATGCAATTTAATAAAGCTCACATTTGTAGGACAGAAATGGTTCTGTGGAAGGAAATGAGGGAAGGTGGGAAAGGGGGGGAAGGAGAGCACAGAGGTGCATGGCCTCAGAGCATGAAAAAGCCAAAGATGAAAATGTAAGAACATGTAGAGTTTTCAGACTTAGAAACAGCCAGAAGGGAATATCTGCTTCTCCCAGTTAGGTTTTTGGAATGGTTAAGTTATTGGCTAATATTAAATTGCTAAGTTATTGGTTCCGAAACATGCTCCAGGAGCTGTGACAGGAGGTAGAGGTGAAAAGGTGGTCTGACACACCTGCAAACAGGCTCGATGCTGCAGGAGAAGCCACAGAGAAGTAGGAGTTCAGAATGGCACAGTTGGCCTTGCTCTGAGGTGAGCAGCAACTGCAACACCCCAAACTGAAGGGCTCAGCCCACACCTGACTCTGTGGGAGTAACAAACCTATGTGAGATGTCCAAGATGCTGGAGCAAGCATCACTTTATGGAGCAAGCTCAGACCTAGGTGCTGATGTCCTCCCAAAAACCCTGTACCTGTGGCCAGCCCCCAGCCAGTCTAAGCCAGAAGCTCTGACACTGCTGTTGAGGGCTGCAAAAAGAGGTCCAAAACACATTCTGTTAGCAACTTTGCTTTGGCAGCCTCTTCCAGCGCAGCACCAACTTCTGGGATGTAGTCATTGCTTAGCTGGCCTTCCTTACTGTAACTTGGGCATCGGGATTTCTGGCTCCCCTTGTTTCCTCTCTCATCACTCTCCAGAGCAGAAGTTGGCTCCACACACGCCTGATTTGCCTGATCAAGCACAGAGGACCAAATCAATCACTTTAGACTGAAAATATGCTTTGCTTTCTTGTTTTTCTTGCCTTTTTTTTTTTTTTTGGCTTATATACCACTGCACCAGGAATCACCTTTGTAGCATATTTGCCGTTGACCTCAAGGACAGGTCATTTCCCTGAGTCTTTAGACTGGATGATGCCATCTCGTGGACAGCCCCTCCAGCTGTGGAAATAAATTGGATTATTGCAACATTCATTTATGTCACGTAGCACAGTACTGTGTAAATCTGCTCCCTTCTCCTTGTTCCCCCTTGGGAATGAATCTTGGAGAAGGTGTGAGGTTCCTGCAGGGGGTTTTGGTTCTCCAAGGTGGGTGGGCCATGTTCTCTCTGTGTTTCCCGGGATTCCTCTATTTAAGAAACAAGCTCTTGCATAACTGTGCACGAAGCCATGCACACATTCATAAACCATCTCCTCCCACACACCCCAGGCACAGCTGAAACATGCAAGCTGGAACAAAGAGCCACCTTACAGTACCCTAGAGATACATAACTGCAAGAATATAGGCAATAAGGCATATTTTATGCTTCCTTTTAAATTTTTTAATGTCAGAGTACCAAACCTAGAATAATTAGGTTTGTGTCCAACTTGCAAGACATCTCACTGTTGGAAAAGCTCATGCATGGTGTTATTGTCTACAAAAGGATCCAGTTCAGTAAAAATCCTCAGCAAGGTAAAACTACACACAAATATTGCTTGGATCAAGTTAACCATCTCTCTCCAGTTCCACTCTTCATTTTTACCCCTGTATTCCATTCTAGTAACTCTCTGCCCCTTATTTTTTATTTCTTCTCTACAATTCCTCACAATCCTAATAAACATCATCTGAATTTCAAAATAATAGAATTTACTCAAATGTGACATTCGACAAAGTACAGCCTTTAGTTACTGAAATCCTAAATAATTGTCTTAGTTTTCCCCAAATTCATTATAGTTTTTTTTGCCAAAAGATAGTCTTATGGTACCAAAAAAACCAAACCAAAACAAAAAAAACCAAAAAAAAACCCCTGAATGCTATTGTAAGAAAAATCATCAAATAGGAAGAAAAATGTATAGGCTAGGATCTAAATGTCATAAATTGTATTTTAATTAGAGTGGAAACCCAAACTTTACAAAGATAGCAGGTATGTTATCTCATCTTAATAGTATTTTGGGTTTCTTACTTAATTTAAAGATGTCTTTCGCTTTATTGATGGTAAAACATACCCAGTCTGAGAGAATTGCCTTTAATTAGGAGAAGCAAGTGCTGGATCTATGAATGGAAGCATTTGTAGGAAGTATGCTGCCAGGATTATCCTATTTAACAAGCTGTTGGAGGCTCATGGAAAATGTTGTGAAATGTTATGGGTTGAGCACAGGCTCTGTGCACACAGGATTGGGGGCAGAATGATGGATACAACTCCAGTGGGAGATAGTGATGGGAGAAAGATTTGTCCAGAGAGATGCTAAACACACCCCACATTTTAGCCTTAAGGGCTTTTGTGACTGCTCTGTCTCCATTTGTGCCCACAAGTGGTCCACTGGGCCATTGCTATCAATTCTGACAGTTAAAAATCAAATACATGAAACAGCTGCATGTTTTGTGAAAAACAGTGGTTGGGTAGAGGAAAAGGAGAGTATGAAATCAGTGCCTCCCCTAAATAAGCAGCAGTGTAAGGGCAGCAGATATCAGTTCTGCTTGTCCTTCTGGCTGACCAGAGAGCCCATGAGCTTGCAGAGCCCAGGCACAGCTCAAAATCATCCCCAGGAGGTTGTGCCTTGCCCATGGCTGAGGAACACAGAGAGAAGTCTGAGGATGAGCTTAATGCAAGGGATTCTGTGTAGGTACAGAGGAGGTGAAGTTTGGAAACCAGAATTTGGTATCCTACTGTTTGCAGAACAATTTACTGGCCTTATTTGTGTTAGCCTCTGTTTTGGCTCCTTCTGGTCCCTTTTCTATGGGGATACTCAGTCCTGCAGTTCCTGGCCATGAAGATCCTCTCCCTGCAGGGTTTGGGGTGCTCTGAGTGCAAGACGTGCTGCAAGTCCAGACTCCCATAAAGGGATACCACAGGAGATAAAAGTAAGCTACAAAGCAATATCCCACCAGGGGAGACCTCCTTTTCCCTGGTTATAGCTGTGGTTTTCAGCCCATCACCACAGAGTTCCTGGAGGTCATGGATGCACTCTTAGGTGCCTGTAAGGGGTGACCAAGGCAAGCAGCACCAATTTCTCATCTGAACTACTGCACTTCTGCTGGAGAAACCTCTGTGATTGAGAAAGGCTGAATGCCACTATTTTCCCATGTTTTCCAGCAGCCTCTTCCAGCCTGAATCTCTGTGTAACACACTCATCCTGCCACTGTGCCTCCTTCCTTTCCCCACTCTCCTTCCAGCCTCGAGATGGGTGGGAGAAAACCACTTGAGGAGGCTCCTGTTGCTGAGGGAGACCCCTGCAGTGAGCACAGAGCACGAGGGAGAACCTCCTGCCCAGGGAGGACCTTCTGCAGTCAGAAGTCCTTGCTGAAGAAGCCTCAGAGGAAAATGCCTCAGCAGCAGCAGGACATGATGCTGTTCCCAGGCTCCAGAGGTTCCCAGTAGCTGGTTAATGCCATTACAAACAGAAACCTGCTTCTACAGCTATAAATGTCAGGTGCCAGACTGGTGGTTGGTTACACGTGGCAGTTGCAGGTGTCTGGAACAACTCTGGTTAATTTATTTCAGGGTTGAGTCCTGTTTTTCCCCTATATTAAATTTAAATAGGGCTTTGCAGCCATGAAGTCAATACAGCCCTGATCTGACACATGAAAGCTGTAGGCTGAATAACTTATTAGCACCCTCGGTAATGAAAAACACTTCAATATTTAGGACTAATGCAGATTTGCTACTGAAAAAATTCAAAAATCTGTGAACAGCATCTGCAGCCATGTGCTCAAGGTAATAATTAAGGAGAATTATCTTTGCTATATGTATTAAAACAACATAATTGGAGATTATATGTCCATATTAAAGAGAAGCAGATAATCTTTTGCTTAGGAAATTAACATCAAGTGCAGTAACTGTTTCCATACCTGGAAGAATCTCAGGCTGAATTAGACAAATGGGAGCCAGATGTCCAAATATTACATACCAGTTTCTGTTCTTCACCTTGCGACCCCAGTGTGGAGCAAACTCCATCCTTGGGCAGTGCTCCAGTCTCCTCCTTGAATGCACATGGCAGAGGCTGTGTGCAGTGAGGGTCTCAGATGTTCATGGATTTATGAAAAAATCCTATGAAAGGCTTATGAAAAACCCTTTTTCCTAACATGCTAGGAGAAATGCTGAGCATGATCTGGAGACATAAAAAACTGGTTCTGTTACTGGTTGCCAAAGTATTTAAGATGTCACATATTTTATTTAGAAATCCATGATGCTTCCCTAATGGCTTAGCCAGCAAATAAATCACAGGCACTGGAAGGAGCCATCATCAATCACTGCTTAGGGCTATACAGACCTGATTGGTGAAAAAGCAGCAATTAGCACCCATTAGCACTTATTTTCAAGTCTTCTCCATGGAAAAGGGTCATCCAAAGCAAGTTAAAAGTGTCCAGTGTTGAAGTTCTTTGACAGTTTAATGTTTCTGACTCAAAGTCATTTGCAGTTTACCTGCAAGGGAGCAGAATGTAGGTAGGGCTTGTGCAGACTTGGGGTTGGGGGTTTATTTCTATAGTGACTCATAAAGGAAATTTGTGCTGAAGGTGTTCCTGCCCTCAGGGCATTTGCAATACGTATTTCTCATAGATTCATTACCCACTGCTACAGAAACCACCACTGCAGCCTTTCCTTCAGGAAGGGGCTTTCAGAGCATCTCACTCTCGCCCATCTTTCTACCTAGCTGCCTGCTTTCATGATATTTAATACGTTTAAGAAAGCTCTTGATCAAATTCGGTCAAAAATGGAGATCCATGATGTATGATTCCATCATACTTTTTTTTTTCTTTCTTTCTTTCTGGAGGTATTCACGCTCCAAAGAACACCAAATCCCAAAGGGCAAACACTTTGTGACAGAGGCCTTTCTGCAGACACTTCCCTCCCTTTTACATGCACGACCCCATTGTGCATTTCCTTTCAAAAGATCTGCTATCCCTTTCCCAGGTGTATGCAAGTACAAAGGATACCAGATGAGCTTTCTTCCTCTTGCTGTGAGATGAGGTTGAAAAACCTGTCTCCAGGCGATCAGAATCTGCCACCAAGCCCACCGGGTCTTTTTGCAGCTCAGTGATGCCAATCAAATGGTTTCTATGAGAGACAAAGTGCTATTCCTGGACTCCGGTTGACTTCTTGCTGTGGATCATCGCCTCCTGGAAAAGGGAGAAAACCCAAATCCAAACCCTGTGCTGGAGCTGAATTTCCTTTCCTCTTCAGCCCTGTGCACTGAGAAGGGCTGAACCACCACATCCCTAAATGAGATAGGAAAGCACCGAGGGCTTCCACCTGGAATCAGGGAAACCAAGCATGGATACCACTTTGAAAGGGCACATGGCATCCCCAGGTGAGATCTGAAGTTTGGGGAGGGTTGTCTCGCTGGATAAGGCAGAAATTTTCACACCGTATGGAAAGTGAAGGAATAGGATGAGGAAGGGTCTCAAGTAAGACTGAGCATAATCAATGTTACTCCTGCAGATTCCCCAGACTCTCTTTGTAGCTTGCCTTAGGGCTGGGATTATTTTCTCCTCTGAGGGCTCTCCCTGCTCATCTTTGCTATGTATTGGCTGATTTCTTTTAGAAACAACACAGAGCTCAGCCCCCTTTCCCATATTGAAAAAGTCAGATTTTGCCTTTTCTAACAAATCACATTTTCTTGTGATAACAATGAACTATCCTATGAGCAAAAAACTCACAGAGAAAAAAGTCCTTCCTGACCCTGGACCCAGGGTACAAGTGGCAGGTGTGTGCTGAAAGAGCAGCCGGCAATAATTAGCCAAAATGCTCATGAATGTGCCTAAGCAGTCCTGGATGGGAAGAAACGTGAATGTGTGGAACAGCAGGGACTGGAAGCAGATCTTAGTCCATTCCTGACCCCAAAACCAGGACACAAGGGGCATCTTGCTGTCGCAGAAGCAGCAGGCAGTAACTTGGAAAATGCAGCCAGAGAAGGCAGGTCGGACCCTTTGCTGCCTTCTACCCTGCACAGGCCTTCAAAGATGGTATCACAGGCCAAGCTGTTCTTTCTGGGATTAGAGCCTGGCATCCAGTGCTGGCAGAGGGGCCCTGAGGGCACAGACACGGGGCTTCCCTGTCCCTGCTCAGCCTCGTTCCCATGGGTTGGTTTGTGTTCCCTGCGCGGGCAGAAGGACCCTTGGTCCCGTGACTGGAACAGTTCCTGAGCGCAGAGCCCCGGCCATGCGGCTGGAGAAATAAACATCGCTGAAACAGCTAGCAAGAATCTGTCTGTCCATATATATTTCCTTTCCACGGGACTCCTGGTTTGATATATGCGTGTTGCAGGATCCCCACTGCAACACTGTTCCTTCTGGGATTAGAGCCTGGCATCCAGTGCAGTAAGAAAAACATGTTTCATGATTGCAGTAGTTTTTTCTAAGCAATTTGAGTTCACAGTTGTTCTTCAGCTCAGGAGTGCTCCTTGGAGAAATCTGTCTGGCACTGGAGCATCTCTCCTGTGAGGAAAGGCAGAGAGCTGGGAGTGGTCCATGTACAGAAGAGAAGGCTCAGGGCAATCTTTTGCATCTACGTAACTGGAAAGTGGAATAGCAGTCAACAATGTGTTCTGGCAGCCAGAAGGGCAAACTATGTCCTGGGATGCATCAGGCCCAGCACCACCAGACAGGTAAGGGAGGGGATTGTCCCGCTCTGCTCTGCATGGGGGGGCCTCACTTCAAGTCCAAGGCAGTTTTGGGCACCACAATGTAAGAAGGACATCAGACTATTCAAGTGT
The DNA here is from genome assembly GCF_000691975.1 of Corvus brachyrhynchos. Taxonomy (NCBI): domain Eukaryota; kingdom Metazoa; phylum Chordata; class Aves; order Passeriformes; family Corvidae; genus Corvus; species Corvus brachyrhynchos. Next base: position 1,876,252 of record NW_008239288.1, read on the forward strand.
GTCCAGAGGATGGTGAATAAGATGGTGAGAAGTCTCAAGGGCAAGATTTATGAGGAACAGCTGAGGTCACTTGGTTTGTTCAGCTTGGAGAAGCGGAGGCTGAGGAGAGACCTCGTCACAGTCTGCACCTCCCCCAAGGGGGCCGGTGGAGGTGCTGGTCTCCGCTCTCTGGTGACCAGCAGCAGGACATGAGGCAGTGGCAAGAAGCTGCACTGGGGATGCTGTCCAGTGTGAACTCTGGGAAAAGGTTCTTCACTGAGCAGGTGCTCAGGCACTGGAAGAGGCTCCCTGGGGAAGTGCTTACAGCACCAAGCCTGACAGTGTTCAAGGAGGGTCTGCACGATGCTCTCAGTCACACAGTTTAGTTTTAGGTAGTTTAGTTTTAGGTAGTCCTGTGAGGAGCAGGGAGCTGGACTCAATGATCTTTGTGAATCCCTTCTAACTTGAATTATTCGGTGATTCTTTAGTCAATCTTTGGCCACTCTCCAATGACCAATGTATTTCTTGCAACATTGTGCCTAAAGCAACACATCTCACTACACCACCCTCTCCTCAAACAAAATAATCTCTCATTTTTTCCATCCCTCTCTCCTCCTAGCCCAGAATGACACCTGCCTTTATCCTCCCCCAACAGCTTATTATCACCTTGCATTTAATGGTCTCTACTGTAACTTATCCACTCCCACTGCACTGCTGCTCTGCCAGCTCTCACCCATTTATACTCGAATGTCTGATTTCTCCTCCTAACTACTGCTCTTTGCACTTGCCTTTATCAAATTTCTTCCTGTTATTTCAGGCCATTTTTCCTGTGTATTATGGCCATTTCTAATTCTGATACAAACCTCCAAAGTGCCTGAGTGTATTCTCAAGTCACTGCCAACCACAGATTTTTATACAGGCTGTTTATTTCACCGCTCCAGCCATTAACGAAGCTATGGAAAAATACAAACCCTGAAATAAAATGTATAGTGGTCTCACAATGCCCTCTCTGGCTTCATAGCAATAGCCATTCCAAGTGCAGTTTTTCTGCTAAATTGTGTTAATTTACTTCATTTCTTCTTTTCCTTGAAAAAAAGGAAAAAGAATATAGTGAGGCAAAGAAAACATTAACAGCATCAGTTTTCTCTGAATCATCCATCATTTTTTCTCCATACACTCATTTTTTCACACTTAATCATGTGCCTTTCCTTCAGATTTCCGTAGTTTTCATTTTGATTGATCCTTACAAGCCCTTGCTGTGCCATTTTCCCTTCACATTAGGACATTGCTGATGGGCCATCAAAAAAGCACCTCTCTTCAGTTATCCCACCCACCTCTCCCAAATGGACCCAGGCACTGACACCCACACTTACCAAAACTGCCTTTTCAGGTCCTTATTCTGCTTCTCTCATCTCCCTGCTTTCTCCAGAGCACCAAATGCCAACTCCAAGGCCACTTTCACCTGAATTACTTCTGACTTTTAAAGTTTTAACCACTTCAAATAAGCCTGACTGCAACCCAGAACATTCAGCTCTAAAATAATACCCTGTACCTTCTGAAATACAAACTGTCCTCTGGAAAAAATTCTATTAACTCTCTGTCTTTTCAAGTCTTCCCATGTTCGGCACTTTCCCAACAGATTCTCAAGTATTATTTGGAAATAGTGGTGGATAAAAAGTTGAGCACAAGCTGGACATGGGCACTCACAGCCCAGAAAGCCAAACATGTCCTGGGCTGCATCCCCAGCACCATGAGCTGCAGATCAAGGCAAGGGATTCTGCCCCTCTGCTCTGTTGAGACCCCACCTGCAGTGCTGGATCCAGCTCTGGCGTCCCCAGTACAGGAGAGATATGGACCTGTTTGAGCAAGTTCAGAGAAAGGCCACAAAAAGGATCCCAGGGCTGGAACACCTCTCCTTTGAGGAAAGGCTGAGGGAGATGGGGAAAGCTGGGGAAAGTTCTGGGTAAACCACATTCCAATCTTTCAGTTCTTAAAAAGGGCTTATAGGAAACATAAAGAGAGACTTTTACCAGGGGCTGTAGTGACAGAACAAAGGGCAGCAGCTTTAAACTGCAAGAGGGTCAGTTTAGACTGACATTAAGGAAGAAATTTTTCTGTATGAAGTTGCTGAGACACAGGAACAGGGTGCCCAGAGAAGTTGTGGTTGCCCCATTCCTGGAAGTGTTTGAGGACTAGAGGACATTTAACAGTCCTTTCCAAACCAAACCATTCTGTGATTCCCAAGCTTTGGAAATACACTGCTGGTGTTCGGCACAGTGCCTCCAGCCTTTCCTGAGCGACAGGTCTGTGATCCAGTGCTGCCGTTTATCTCCCAAAGTCACTGCAATGCACATCAATCATTCCTGACACATCCTGACACTGAGCTCCTCCTGTGTATTCCACATTCTGGTGTACAGACGTTTTAGCTTCACATGTTGTTCATTCTCTCTCCTGGAACTTAACAGTCCCAGCTCTGATGAATAATTCATTTACGTCAATGAAGTGCTTACAGTCTGTCAGGACACAGTTTCATAGCAGAAGCCAAGACAGAACCCAAAATTTCAAGCCCCTCCACCAGCTGGATTTGAGCCCTAAAGACTAGAAACAACAAGTATTGATTATTCTCTTTCTTTTGGACAGTAATGCTGTTTAGGAGCCACAAGTCTCTCCTGGAAGTTCAGCTGTAACTAGCATCCTTCCCTGAAGAAAGGTTCTGA
>NW_008239288.1:1878987-1902479 GCF_000691975.1 Corvus brachyrhynchos
TCCCTACAAGCTGCCAAAACACGTCCTTGGAAGAAGCCTGGCCAGCTGTTAAGAGGACCTTGGAGCAATCAAAGCACTATTGATATCCAGGTAGTACATTGCTGCAATAGTTCACATGAAGAAATATAGCAGGATACCTCCCTCCCCCAGTCTGCCCTCCCCAAAAGAAAGAACCAAAAAGCCCCAAACCACACTTACTGCAGTGCCAATGTCATTACTACTACAAAATCCTGTAATCACATGTAACTGCGTAAGGGCTCTGTATCGCTGAGAAAGCTTCAAGTCTCCACAAAATACACCAGTTATGGCAACAAGTCTTATTTTAGCTCTATATAATTTCAGGATGACCACAAGTTGGAGATTTTCTCTTTACCCAGGTCAGATAGAAGACACTTAATTCAACATCCAGACAAGCTTTTGCTAAGGTAGATTTATTAGGCCTCTAAACATCAGTGTTACCAAGTGTCCTTCATGAATGAAAAGAATTATGGTCCGTTTCTGTGTTACACTTTAGGTCCATCTTCTCTTGGCCAAAATTATGTATTTTAGTTCAATATTATTTGTTGAACTAATGTCCAAAATGTAACGTGTGTCCAAACACAACTTTTGGCCTCTAAGGTTGAAATCAATTACCAGGTGCCAAGCTGATTTGCCTATTTATGCTCCCTGACAAACACCCTGTGCTCCTCTCTGGCTATTTGACACTTCAAATTTGGGACAGTCTGTGAAAGCTGAACTCAGCCATGCACAAAGCTACAGAAGGATTTTTACACAGTTTGTGTCATGCTATTACCCATCTCCACACTGTCACTGCTCTGTTTTCGGGTCCTTTCACCTGGCAATGCTCACCTGAAAGCCTGAAACCAGGAGTGTGCAATGGTCTCTGTTGCCCCAATGAGCACCTGAACTGCATCTCACAGGGTACCTTTTTTCTGCATCCTGGACGTGAGCAATAGGTGAGTACGTAACAATGAGATACATGAGATCTCTAGCTAAGGGTGTCAGATGCAGTTATGTGGATTTTTACAAGCTGTGATCAGAATCCAACAAGTGCTTCTGATTTTACTGAGACTTGGGCCTGGATACTACTCCCCTACTTTTAGGGTTTAGGGGGTTTTTTAGGTATTATAGAGCACCACTCGAAAACGTGTCTTTGTAAGAGAAAGGGAAAAGTGGATAGGGAGAGGTTTTAAAATTCAGATCAGTATTATCCATGCTGCTGTTACTGCCAATTCTGATCTTAACATTTATCCAAATAAGAGACTGGGGGATGAGGAAAGACATGGACAATACCAGAGAAAGAAAAGTCAAAGGAGAACAAATGGAATGGACAGTCTGAAACCCAGAAGGACAAGAGTGTTACTCCAAACCCTGAACTAAGCCAGGACATGTTAAGAACTGCTACTTATGGGGTTACAGGAATCCTGATCCCCACTATCCATGTGGGAGATTAAACATCACAAGTATTGGTTGTGAAACAATGAGGACTTTTCCTTGGCAGAGCTGCAGCCCAAGAACTGAATCTCACTGCTGGAGCCATCAGACACAGCCAGACTTTTGCAGGGTTTGGCAGGCACAGAATCTGTATAAAATGACTGCATGTTACCTCCCTCTAAAACTTCTGTTTGCCATCTAGATGAGACTGCAAGCATCCTTACACTGTGTTTTAAGCATATAATTAAGAATATGTAGTATATAGTTGGCCCTTACTCGTCAACTGGTGATGATATAATTGAATTCCATGAACAAGGGACCTGAACAGTTGGAATTTTGTATCTTCAAATTTCTGTATATGATGGCTAGAGGCAGAAACTGCTTTTATGATGAAATACAAAAGAGTGTCATATACTATTCAGTGTAAAATTGATCTGAAGCATTTTTAATCTACCAACATTAGCTCCCTCAGCTCCCCAAAAGGAATGTTTCTTAATTATCCTAGATCAAAAGGACACATGGAGTGAAAATTCTTTTAGAAGAGGAATCTTTAATTTATAGACAAACAAAATTCACTGTCTGGTTACCTGAAGTTAGGGAAAAAAGCAAAGTACATCTAAAGTATGTATTTAAACTGTAGGGATATGGTATTTTAGGGGACCTGATCATGCAGATCTTATTGTTATATTGGGCATTTTTTCTGCACCAGGGCCTGAACATGGGACCAGTATTTTTGCTCTGCTATCTTTTATGGTTCTTCACTATGACTAAGCCCACATGAAGCAGGACCAGTTCCTGCAACTCTAAACTACAGTTCACTATCAGTGTTGGATAGCTTGGCTGAGCAGCCCGTGAATTCAGACTGGGCATCTGTCAGCATTTCACAGAAGAGAAACTCCAGCCTACCCATCTAAAGGGACACAGGGTCCCATCAAACTGGTCCCATCACCAAATATGTCCTGGTGAACATTCAGCAAAGACAGCTGAGAAGACGGTAAATTAATTTGTGAAGGCCACATGGAAGAGGTGGGAAACTATCTTCCAGCTTTAAACTAGGACTGTGTTTTCAAAGACAATACTCTGTAGTTCAGAAGCATTTATGAATCTGTTGGAAGTTCCACAGCATCATCTGTGTAAAGGAAATGTGGTTAGATCATCACAACAGTTTAAGTTATGGCTAGAAACTTTAAAAGAAAGAGGAAAGCGTTGTTAATTTTTTACACCTTGAAGTTCCTACCCGATTTAGAGACATCAAACTCAAATTTGAGAAACACTCATCCAAAGTCCTGCAGTATGGCAGGATTAGGTATATAGCCCAGCCCTGAGTTAATGATCATCTAATTTGAATACAAAAAGCTATTGAGAAGCAGGTTCCAATGCTTCAAAGGCAGGGCAGACTTGTTCTGACTCCAGGAGCTTTAATCTGTGATGTTTCACCAATGTGTGTCGTAGAACTTGATTCTTAATCTGCATAATCTTTAACTCAAGTAAATTTTCATTCAAAAGTGAAGCTAAATAAAGACAGTAAGTAATAATTTAACATCTTAGCTCAGATTTAACATCCAAGAACAGATTGTAACCAAGCACCATTCCAATCTGACAGCAAAAGCAAGGCAAAGAAACACAAACAGCTTTATATACACACACACATCACATAACAGGCTTGAAACAGGAACCAATTTCCAGGGGTTATGAACCTCCAAATGTCCTTTTGTTTCAATGGGAACTCTGCACACTGTTAATAAATTAGTGATGCCATGCAAACACCTATATCCAAAAGTCAGCTTGTGATTCACCTAAAACTGTCCTCCCCCACCTCCCAAACAACAGCAATTGGTAACAAGAGCTTCTGTTTCCCCAAATTTAGCCAAGCTTCCCTTTATACAAAAAACATGAAGTACCAAATGAATACAGAATTTTAAGAGCTGAAAGAGTAATTGCTTTCTTAAGAAACTCAGAGATGTGACACAAAAGAAACAAGACTGAGTCTGCATATAAAATTATAGGTTGTTGTTAACTACATATATTAAAGTCACAGATGATGTCTAGTATGTAATCATGTTTAAAAAATCAGGTTTCAAGAAAGCTTTACTATGAAAATGAAATGAAATTTGGTGAAGGTGAAAGAATTTTGTTGCTTTAGCGACTGTGAAAATATTACTTTACTTGAAATGCATTCAGAATTTCAAATTCCCAATATGTAAAATTTTCAAACCTTAAACAGTCTACTCTAGCTATAGCTGTTATCTGAAATGAAATATTAGCCCTTGTAACAAATAAAAAATCCCTTCTCCATTTTTTAGGGTTTTTTTTTACATAAAGGATGAGAAGTGCTCCCAAAACAAAACCAATTTACAATTTTTAAAGGTTACTACAGATAAAAATGTACATTCCTTCTTCTTTGTGACTACATTTTAAGCAAGACTGTGCCTGAATTCAGAGAATACGCCATGTTTTTACTGGACAAGCATTACATGTTGCTGTATTTACACTTTGGACTTTGGGGAGTCCAAAGGCGTAGCTCAGTGGCATCAATGTTCACATTATGAGATGGGAAAGCAGTTGTTCAGCTGCACTCAGGTTGTTGCTTCTTTGCACCTGGAATCCAGTGAGAACTCACCCTGACCTTCTGTGTTTCCCTGAAAAAGCTTTTCTACACTTTTGTATAAACCAACAGACACAGAGGATGAACAGCTCTTCAGTTCTTTCATTGACTATAAAAAGCAGGTTTTCTTTAAATCAAGAGTTTAATAGTTATGCTAAATACAGCTTTTGCCACATTTCTTGCTTGTAATTCAATGTAATGCTTCTGGGTACCTCAGTCATCATCTTGCTGATTTCTTTTCTGTCAACAGAACAGAAGAGTTCATAATGTTAGGACACAGTTATCTGAAGTAAGAGCACTAATAAATCATGACAAGTGTTTCCAGATACAATGGATTAGACAGTGACTGCATTTCTAAGCCATTTTTTGGAACAGTAAGAGATAATGTTTCCAGCAAATGGAAGAGAGCAATATCAACCCTCTCTCTCATCCCAAACAATAGGATGTTATTTCCAGTAAAGAATAAAATTTGCCTCGCCCATTAAATCATGGAATATACAAGGACCAGAAAACATAATGGTGGTGGCAAGAGTCAGTGATCCAGATGCAGGTAACCTGCCCTCCCTTCCCTACCTTACAAAGATGTCATGTTTTCCTGTCACTGTGCATCAAAAGAACAAAGAAAGTGGATTGAAAAAAGAACAACTCTTTCATGGTTTTCTCTAATATATTTGTCTTCTAACTTTTAAAGAAAAAAGTTAAAAACATTGAAAGTTAAAAGCATTCGCTCCAGGCGTTCAAAAAGCACATTTCCATTCATACTACATTCATATTTACATTTCAATAAGAAAGGAAACAGCTCAGTCCTTCAGTAAGATTTGTCAAACTACATTCATTGCTTCCCATAAAAATAAAATTAATTAACCAAAGTGAGAACAGTATGAAAGCTTGCTCTTCATCACTTCAGAAACAATTAACCCAACAATACATTGTGTGATGGCTTCATACATTGCTTTTTCTGTAACTATGTACTCTTTGTTAGTTACAAAAGCACAGTTCCAGGGACTTTGGAGTTTCCATCTGACAAAGGTGGAAAGTCAGAGATTCTTTCTGCTACTTCTTACCAGCTTAAGAAAGTCAATCAATTTGTGAACATCCTCTCCTGTGGAAAGGTCCACAAAGTCCTTGGGCAGTCGGTAGCTCAGGTAGGGACTGGGCTGGACTGTGACTTTGCTGTTCGTACAACGGAACACTGGATAATCCTTTGGAAAAGACACCAGAGATAAGACAAGAACAGTGGACATGGATGAAGCTAGAAATGTTTCTGGAACTCCTCCGTGAGACTGAGTCACGTTGCCAATGACTTTATTTGGCACTCATTCAACTAAACTTGCGCTTTCTAAAAATTGTAGCTTTCTTATAAAACCTCTGCCCACTTAGGAGCAATTTAAAATGTCAAACATGTTCAACAGTCAACTAATGGCTTTCATTAGCTCACTTTAAAGTTTTGACAATGTATCAGTTATTAATGTATTTAATAAACTCGTGCTTATGATGGTGCTGGAATAATGGAGCTATAAGGAACTTTGGGCAATAGTATCTATCTATGTATCTAGATAGAGCAAAATATTTTTGATAGAATCTGAAACAGGTCTTCACAGTTTCCCTGTTTAAACACATTTGCAACTATAACCTTACTGAAATTATAATTTAAGATTTCCAGCCAATTTACTTACTGAAGGAAAAAATACCTCTATTAAAGGGCCAAAAGTATCTCTAAATGCTCAACTGTAGCAACCGGTTTTGGGGAATAATATAATTTTCAGTTGAACACATTGACATGCAATGCAATTGCCAGTTTTACAGCAATAAACAACTTCATTTTAAAGAGAGATCAGTAACTTCACACCAGATTCTGTGACTGCTTTTCATCCAGGGTTGCACTACAGAAAACTGTGTAAAGCATCTGGCACTGAGAAAAAGAAATCCCAAAACAAAAATTCACGTGTCCCAGAGACAGCTCAAGAATTGGGAGTGTGTTTCAACAAAGGAGACACAGCTTTTAGGAGGAGGTTTCATGGAATGGGTTTTCATAACAACAGCCCCATGGTGAGACAGAGACAATGGCCTGAATGACAGCCTGGAGTGGTGTTTCTCTGTCAGTGTGTTATGGAAAGGGCCACAGGACTGAAGAAACTCTCAGATGTTAAAATTGGCTCAATGAAGCTTGTCATTTCAGTGACCTCCAATGCAGCTCAACAGCTAGGAAATAAAGAAAAGCCCACATTGACCAGCCACCTCTCTTCAGAAAAAAACCAAGTGTTTCCCAAGATCCACTAACACATCACTTTATCTCTTATCAAGCTGTCCAAGGACTCATTAAGATGTGAGGACTCTGTCTCAAGATGCAGTGAGAAAAAAAAGCTGGAATACAAAAAATGAAGACTATCCCTCCCTCTCTGTATTAACAGGAAGTTACTTGTTTTTACAGAGGAAATGCTGCTTGGAAGAGGGATGGAAAAGCCCTGCTCTGCAAATCCAGTGAGTTCAACCAGAGGACAAGGCTTCCCTGAGGGTATTCCAGATGAGGAAGAGACAGAAGTTAAGCTTCTGCTTGTGTCCCCCCAACCATAAAACTGGAGATGTGGGAAACTACATGACAGATATCAGGAAACAACAGATTTAAAGCAACAGATTTAAAGAAAAACTGAAAGGAGTGCATCAAAACTGTATAAAAGCAAGTTTCAGGGCCTCTTCTTTGCAATGGGGTCAAAGCTGCAATATGGGCTTGTACTGTTTGAACTAAAAATTCCCTTGCAGGCCTCTAAAACTAGCAGGTGATACTTGTTGAGATTAACTAATAAAGTAGATTCTGCTTACAAAGAGTCTACATTTCACAAGTTAAGGAGCTCCATTTACTTCAATGGGATTTGCATCACAATTTGATTATAACAGCAAAAGAAAGAAAAAAATAAGGCCATGAATCCTGTTGGATGTTATCCAGCCTCCCTCACCTGTTCTGTTGCTTCCCCTTCACTCTGGTCTCCTTTCAAGTTTTTCCCAGAGGTGAGTTCTTCCCATGTAAAGAGCAGGGAGTCTGTTACTTCACCAAATGGGTTAAAATCTATTAACCAAATCTTACCCTGCAAAGGAACCACAGAAGAATTAAAGCAAACGACAGAATTAAAACAAAACAAAACAAAACAAAACAAAAAAAAAAAAAAAAAAGAAAAAAGAAAAAAGAAAAAAATAGAATACATATACACTTAAATTATTGTAGTAAGGTTGATCTTTAGATAAAAAGATGTCAAAATTGAAACTACCTGGTTTTAAGCACTTAAAATATTTTAACATCCTTTACCTTATACAGTTCTATATCACAGCAAGCTGTGATGTACTAATTTACTTTAACTTTTTTTTAAACAGAAAATCAGACAGAGCTCAAATAAACTCAATGTATTTCTGTGTGAGGTGCTTTCAGATGAGCCCACAGAAGGTTCTGGCTAATCCCCATGATCCACCAAGATCCCCAGATGCTGAACAAAGAATAGGGGAGAGCACCAACCAAAAACCACAAAAAAACCTCCCAAACCCAAAACACAACCAAACGAGCAAAAAAACCCCTAACCACCCAAAAAGAGATTTTGCTTTCCATGAAAAACCACTTCAGCAATGCTGTACCATCCAGCAATCTAGAAAAATTGCTGTTCTTGTTCTTAGAAGGGACCCTAAAAACAGACAGCAGGGTCTGCAAAATGTTAGTGGAGCTCACGAAAGCTCTAAGATGATGTACAGATATAGATAAATAAAGAATAACTTAAAGGCACTTTTAATATTACATTACTAGTAGTCCACACTACTAGTAATCTTTAACACATCTGTGTTCCTAACAGTTGTGGTAGTGTGCACAACAGCACAACTGCTTTACAACTGAAAAATGAAAGCAGAGACTAACAAGACATACTAGAAGAAACAGAGGTGTGCGGGGGAGGAAGAAATAGCTTGTGTTGAGTCACCTTGAGATACAACCCCCAGCACGGGGCTATCTTCTCTTGGCCAACAAAGCATCAACTATTCTAATGAAACAAAACATTGTAATAAATTATAAGGAAATATGACTACAGCTGCTAGTAAAAATCTGCAAAATAAGTATTAAATTTGGAAGAAATCAGTTCTATCAAACAGGGAAGGAAAAGGCTGCAGTAACATAAGCAGGGCTGAAGAGTTTTATTGTGTTTATAATAAAGATCAACTGGAACTGGAAAACAAACCTGAAGACTGTGTAGCTACTAAACACTCGTTTTGCTTTCTCCACCTTTCCTTCATCTCTGAAGGATATTCTTGCTTGAAAAGATCTTGCCTATCTTGATACAAACAGCAAATACATTCAATTATTTACACTGCAGCCATCTGGTTTCTAACTCACAAAGATGCTTTTGAAGCGTCGGCAGAAAGTAACAAACATGGAGAGTGCCTCTCCCACCCACACCACCTGAGCTATCCCACAGGCATTAACACACCGTGGGACTGGAAATGATGGAAACCTGTGAGACAGCACAAATGCTCTGGTGGCTCTGTTACCATCCACAGCGAGCTCCTCGTGCAGGTGTGGGGAGTCCCAGCAGAGATGAAACCAGTGGTTATGATTTGCAATCTGGAGCTGGGCCAGCAGCCCAGCAGGGAGTGTGTGGTTGCACACAGGCTTTCACAGGTGTCTGTCTCAGGGCACGTCCACGGGGTACGGCTCTCACAGAGCACATTTTAAGAAGCCAAAGCACAGAAACAACAGTGCTGAAACCAGACAGCTTCAAAAAAACCTGCAAACTGGGGGACACAGACCTGAGTGGTTTCTTACTTGTTTTGGAAGGGTGAACAAGCCCAGATCTGCATGGTTGAGTTGCAACACCTCCGCACTAATATTGGCACCATCAGTGCAGAGCACCACTGGGGCAAGCTGCGCTGTCATTTCCCATCACTGGTCTTCCTCAAAAAGCTGTCACAAGTTCTCATTATAAGCAATCTTTTACTTCTGCTAATGGGGGTGTCTTGTTAGCTCCAAGGCAGCACAACGAGGAATCTGTGGGTTTAGATTCATTCTATCACTCTAGAAAAACAAGCTAATGAACCAATTTAATCACAGACAGCAGCAATGGTTGGCGAAGTTCATTCAGCAGTTCAGAGAATCTTTCCTGGGATCAGAAACATTTATACCTAATACTTCCCTATGAAAGGTTTTCACAGAAATTCCTCTTCACCCCAAATACATCCAGCTCAGCTTTTTCACAGGAACATTGAGATCATTTCTCTAGAGAATGTACCCTGGAAAAAACTGAAAATTGATTTTGAGAGTACTGAAAGCCACACATTTTTTGTGAGCACCCAGCAGTGTTTCTTCACCCCTGCAGACAGCAGTGCACCATCTACAGCAACAGCTGTTTCCTTGAGATAGTCTTAAATCTGCACTGAGCTTTGGTAGCTGAAACTGATGAGAAGTGGCAAAACAAATTAAGCATCTTTTTCCAGGGCTTATTAAAAGGAGTGTATGCAACCCTGGGTCAGTAACCGAACTGCCTTTTCTTAAGATTAAATGCTCTCTCAAGTCTTACATGCAATGTCATGATTTAAATACAGTTTCAGATGACTTGCACTGTGTATCTAAAAAGCAGTAGTAAGGCTGTTTATCTGCTATCTTCTGCCTTCTGTTAGTAATCTTTGTCATACGGGAGCACAGAAATGCACAAGCCAGGAAAAAAAAGTTGCACCTAAGTGGAGGGGAAGAAATCCCCCAACTTGTACTATATGGTATTTTTTTCTCATCCTAAAAGAAGGAATCAATAGATTCACCACACCCTGTCAGCTTCAAGCTTTGTTTTACTAAGGCATTAAGCAGCAGGGCGCTGAAAGGAAGTGCCCATGACAAAGCCTGTTGTTTAAAGGAAGTTAAAGACAGATAAAATGCAAACCGAACTGTTACATCTCCCTAACTCCAGCTGCACCTTCTTGCACAGTGACAATGCTCACAAGGCACAGACACAAGCACTGGTCTGCTCGATAACAAGAGCTGTGAGCCAGCCGCGGTCTGGAGCTGCTCCCTGCATTGCTCTCTTACCACAGTGACTTGTCTTGAACTTGGTTTGTTGTTCACACCTGAGAGACAACAAAGAGCAACAGCTTTTGTGAACTCCCACTTCCAACTCATCGAGCAGGACCTGCAGCAGCCAACTCTAAATAGTCTCTAAAGCAACTAAAGTGAGGATGGTCAGGGGGCTGCTGTCATTCACAACCTTATCAAACAACCTGCTTCTCCAAGCTGAATATTTAAGAGTTTAAAGGATTTAAAACAAGCAGAGAGTGAACATTTCTCTCTTTCTGTAGCTGAGGTTGCTGTGCAACCAGCCTGATGAGGAGCACGGGCTCTGGAAATTAATCATGCTCACAATATTCTTTTGCTGCCTGTAACTCACACGACAGGGGAGCGATGAATAACACAGTTGCAAACCACAATAGTATGTGTGAAAGGAGGAGCATCTGACACACAAAGGGCTATCTGGCAGTTTACAAGACCTGAGGGTAGAAGACACGGAGAGGAATCTACAAACAGATATATTTTATCTTGACAGATGAAGAAACACTGCTCATTTGAGATCCCACAGGCTGAAACCTTTTACTTAAATAATCTGTCTTCATGCCTCAGCAATGAGGCAGAGCACCCAACGGCAGAATCTGGTTCAATGTTCAAGTGCTGCTCCTCATTTCCCCTGACAGCATCCTCACGTCTGCCGTTCTGAGCCTGGGCAGGTAATTTCCATTACAGCATGGCTGCTCTAGCCCACAGCCTCATTTTAGGTACCTACATTAAAAGTTGGGCTGAGAAACAGTACAGTTGCTGCTTTCCACTAAGACACGTTCCTGTTTTGTAAACTATGGCAAGATTTACTATTACACAATTATAAAATAGTTCAGCAACACTGAAAATGAGAATCAGGACTTACTCCCAATACACCCAACTCAACTGTAATAAAGACTTTCTCCAATCCCATAACTATAAACAAGTCAAACAGTGAGACTCAAACATATATAACAAAAGTATGTAGACATTGGTTTTGCATTTCTGGTTTAGGATTTCGAAAAAAACCCATAATCTAAACACTTACTTTTCATGCAGTAATGTGATTCTCAAAATCAGGTTATGATTCCCTAAATCAGGTTTTGAGATTTAAGGATACATAATGCATTTTTGCTTGTGGTTGCTTTTAAAACAACGCATGTGAGCCTTTCAAGCACAATTCATCTGACCAAATACTCCGCTCACACTAGAAGTCAAGGTTACTAACTCTGATATTGGTACCTGAAGTTCATAGAATTGTTTAGGTTGGAAAAATTCTCTAAGATCATCAAGTCCAACTCTTAGACCAGCACCTCCATGTTCACCACTAAACCACACCCCTAAGCACTACATCTCATGTCTTTCAAATAGTTGAGGTGGGATGTTTCTCCCCAGCTCCATCACTATCTGGATGTTGAGGGTTCTGATCTGTCCAATTCTCAGAACCACAGCTGGAGCAGCTTGAAAAGAAAAAAACTGGCTTCCATCTGCCACAAACTGGGCACACCACATTCATATCCTCTTTTGACCATTATCCCTTCCTACCCTAGACTTCCATAAACAAACCATTTTCCCATCTCACAAAGATAATCTGAAGAAATATTAAGGATAAGTTTTGATGAGTTCAAATGCCGTAGTGAAAAAACACACAGGGGAAAAAAAAATAAAGCCCAAGGAAATATCTGTCTTAAAAGAAAATGTCCCAAACCTGTTTGTGTTTAAGAGACATTTGTACAATGCCCTTAATCAAAGAGTCATGAAATATCCTGAGTTGGAAGGGACCCACAAGGCCACTGAGTCCAACTCCTGACCCAGAACAGGACAGCCCCAAGAATCCCACCATGTGACTGAGAACGACACGCTTTAAGTTTTGGTCAGCCTTGAATTGGTCAAGCAGTAGGACTTGATGACCATTGTAGGTTCCTTCCAACTGAAATAGTCTATTCTACTCTAAATTACTGCAGCAGGGACGCTCCATAACAAAAGTTTTTTGTCATAACAAAAACTAAGTTGCCTTTTGTACATTCACAGAACTGAGAAAATTGCAGCTGAAGCCAAAGTTCTGTGCTTTAGGAGGGACAACTTCTCTGGAAGATATTAACTAAATAATTACGTCACTGGCACAGATATATTTACAACCCTAATCCTATTATTTTCCTACTGTCAACAGTGTTTAACATAGAAAAAGGCCTGTGGAACAGAATAACATCAAGTTGGTTTTAGGGTTTTGCTCGGTGTTTTTTTGCTTGGTTGGGTTTTTGCTTTGGCGGGATTTTTTTATTTGGTTGGTTGCTTTTTTTTTTCCAGGACCACTTCTAGGAAGAGGAAGCTATTACTTGCTTGATCTTTGTGGCATTTCATGTTTTCACAGAAGAAACAATTATATACTACATATTGTTCACTTACCCTGCTGTCTCTGTACACATCAAAAACAACTGAAAAGGAGAGAAAAAAAGTTAATTGTAAAAGATATATAATTTCACAGAAGATGTCTAAATCTGAATAGATACTTGTGTACACAGCACAATCTGCAAAGTCAGTATGTCTAAAGAACTGCAAGCCAGAATTTGGTACATTTCTAAGAGGAAGCTGAAACATTTCAAGAACTACTGTTAATGCACTGGGAAATCAGCTGCTGGGTTTTTCCATTTAATGCTGGTTTCTTCTGTTGATTTTACCCCCAATGAAGAATATTTGATAAACTCTTAGCCCAGAGAGCTTATCTTTGACATTACTCCTGTTTTGTTTACAGCAGAACAGAGACACTTCAGGGAAGGATCAAGACTCCACTGTGTTGGACATTGCACAAACATTTAATAAGAGAAAATTCCTGCTCCACAGACATTAGGATTTCAGCAGCTAACAAGACAAACAAGTTGTAGGAACAAAGGGGTTGGTGCAGTGAAATGGCCATGTTTGATATCACCCAGAGCAGACACAGCACACCTAATTAATACCAGCAACTCCTCCAAACAACCCCCTTACCACTCAGTGACTGACTCAAAGCTGCCTTGCCTGGCTCCACTGTTGTTCCTCCCCTTGGCTTAATTAAACATGACTCTATATGCAGCTTTCCATCAGCTTCTGTTCTGTATGGTTAAACAAACCTTTGAGTTGTCTTTCTGTTGAGCTAGGGAATCAACAGGGAAGCATTCAGGCATGGCTACATGCAAAAGCTGTACCAGCTTAGCAGGAAGAAAGGGAGAAAAAAAATATTTAGAAAAGCCTCAGACAAATGCTGTATTGTTACTTCCTTCTCTAATAAGGGAATATTTCAGCTAAGAGATTTCCCAATACATGTGGATAAACTAAACTCAGGATGACTGCAGAACACTTGAGTCTCAGGAAGCTGCCTGTCAGGAACAGGGATGCTGACTGACCACATCCATGTATGTAAAGCTTAATCTGACATTTCATGCGAAGCTGCCTGAGCTAAGGGCAAACCACAACTCCAAAAGCCAAAGCCAGGCACGTAGCTGGTTTTTACCATGCAGCCTAAAAATCCACACAGCTTTTGCACAAGCTCAGTTGCATCAATGCAAAAGTCACTCCAGGATTAAGGGCTCCATTTTCCCAGGAAGACAAGCCCTCAGTGGCTAAGCCAGTCATCAATGCAACGGGGAGAACAGGAACCCAGGATTTCTTCTCCAGCTGTTCAACTGAACTTAGTGCCTGTACCACATCCTCTCCTTAGTTATATCCCAAAGATATCCCTTGCATCTGATGGTTTCTATAGTGAGCTTAAAGCAAGCCCATGCCAACCACTGAGGCTAATGGTATTTATTGGGATTCACAGCTTGGGATTCAGACCGATTGCACGCTGAGGACTGGTTCAGGACACTCACAAACACTGAACAAGAAGAAAACCTCAACTGTTCCCTCTCCTTAGGGATCACCTCAGAGCAGGAGTGTCCCGTGCCAGTGAGACTGTAGTGAAACTTCACCAGAAACTGCTCAAAACAGAGGGAAAGCCAAAGCCCAGCTCTGCAGTATCGACACCTCCAGAGCCCTGCTCTTACTGAGCCCTTATCAAAGGTATTTAGAAGGTTCTAACATAATTTAGAAGCATTTATAAAGCATTCACCCATCTGTTATCCTACTGCTCTGACTCTGCAATGCTTCAGCTGCTCTGACTCAACTCTTCCATCTGGAGATGCTACCAGACCAACTGGAAAAAGCAGTGCAAACAGCATCAAAATCCCCAATGAAACAAGAAGTCAGGAAAAAAGCTGTAATACCTTTCCTTTTAAAAGCAAACAAACAAGCAAACCCAGATTTTTATTGTTAACAACACATATGCTACCAGGCAGTGGATCAAGGGAGATGATGGGGGAATAAATGAAATGTGGTAAAAAAAAAAACACCCACAAAACCCCAGAAAACATTTTCTGCGTGGCATTTCTCTGCAGATGGACTAGCATTTAGTGCCTAAGAATAAAAGGTTAACAAACCTTCATCCCAGAAGGTTGCCCTGAAACCTCCTTTTTCCTCGAGGCAACTCAGATGGCATCCTTTATATAAGATGACATTTCAGACCTTTCAGTTCACCTGACAGCCATTTCAGAGCCTAAATCTAGGCATCAATTTCCAAAAATAGTGCCCTGAATTCTTATCTATCAGTTGATTACATACCAGCTAAAATTACATTGGAACACAGAGGAAAATTAAAAGGCAGTAATCAGAATGCGAGATCTATATGACTGATCTTACTTCAAAATGTAAGGCTATGGACTTATTAAATTAGTGTACTGATTCCACTGGTCTTCTCCAAGCAGCAGGTCATGACAACTCTTCTGGACTGAAATAAAGAAGCTCTGCAGAATCAAATTGTTAAGAATTTTAATATAACAGAGACTGGCACCTGAAGGTACCTTTTTCAGACAGTCAGAGAGGACAGATCTACTTGACTGCTCTGGTGGCTCAGTAAAACAATAATGTTAAAAACCCACCTACAGGCTGATTTTTTCAAAGCTTTAGAGATGACAATAAACTGCCAGAAAATTCTTATGCTTATGGATTTACTAAGCTGAGGTTTGGTCCACACCAGACCTGATTTAAATTTCTTCGTCATGTTTTTCACCACTATTGATCACCCATCACAATGCAACACCATTCAATTCTCACTAAACCATGTTAGAAAACTATTTCAAATCAAATCTGCAAAGGACTTCACATTTAAAGAACAAGACAATTTACTTGGGCTGATTAGATGCATCAATATGGCCTTTATTCAAAGTTTCAGCACCAAACCTGGTGTGCATTGACATTCTAGGAGAAATAATTAAAACTTCTTGAAAAGAACCTTAAAAATCCTTTATTCAAGGAATACATCAATAATTCAGCAGCAAACATCTGACAACATCTTTTTAAACAAGTATTCTTCTTACTAAATGCCTTTTGTCAAGGATCTCCTACCTCACTTTTCTGGTATAAAAAATATTTTCAAGTATAAGGAGAAAAAGCCTTAAAAAAAAAAAGTTATTATGCGTTCTGAAGGGATCTTTCACTCATTTGTGTTTTCTCGAAGAGCTCCAGCCATTCATTCAGCGTTTTTTTGTTGCCAATGTAATTCCAAACCTTTGCTGCTCCACGTGCTGTAGCCACGAGAGCTTTCAGACTCTCCCCAAGTTAAAGAGAACCAAGCCCTGTGAAAGCAACAGTTAGGAAGAGATGCATACCCACAGATACCATCAAGATACTTACAGTCTTCATCCAAGAATTTATACTGTATGTGTTTCTTGAAAAACTCCTGTATGGATCTACAGATCTCCTCGTGTTGCTTAGAGATGTGATCGTAGTACTGGGTGTAGTCCCTCTGGGATATACCTGTTAATAATTTCAGTTAATTATAATTATGAAGAGCTCTGGGCATGCAAAAAACCCAACCAGAAAAATACATTTATCAGACACAGAAGATTGGGTTTTCCCAACTTTTTACCATTATCAGTAACTTACTGTTTGGCTTTATTCTGCTATGCCTGAAGTACTTCCATTAGGAATCTCTTCCTTGAACAGCTCTGTTCTACAGTTTGTGAAGATCACTTTCTATGTACATGCTTTCACTATTTTAAAGTGAATTTCAGGAGGAACCTTTGCCTGT
Organism: Corvus brachyrhynchos; assembly: GCF_000691975.1. Classification (NCBI taxonomy): domain Eukaryota; kingdom Metazoa; phylum Chordata; class Aves; order Passeriformes; family Corvidae; genus Corvus; species Corvus brachyrhynchos. The sequence goes on from NW_008239288.1 coordinate 1,895,173, forward strand.
GTTTAAGTTTCCAGCTCCTGTCTTTTCCTTTCAGTTTTATTCCCTTCGGTTACTGTGGTCAAAAACCTTGTTCTGCACATCACACGCAGGGACCGCGATTTGGAACCATGAAATGCCAGGGGTGGAAGCTAAGCTTGCACATTAGCAATGATGATGGATCCTTGGATACCACAGATGCTCATTTAACTTATTTTTTGAGTGCAGAATAACACATCCCTGTTTGATAAGGCACTACAGGTGAAACCTTAAACCCCAAAATCAGTGAGATGGCATGCAGGCCAGTACCTTAGTGCTCCCATTTGCTCCCTCAAGGGCTTTCTTGCCTGTGCGGCACTAGACAAACCATCCTCCTACAAGTTCTTAATTTCACACATTTGTCTACAAGACAATGGTTTAAAATGACATCAACAGGATTATACACTTGCATGCATCTTGAGTGACAAGAGTTCTCACACAGGATGTGTCAACATAAAACATTGCAATACCCTGCTTGACAAATGTCAAATCCAAGACCTGCCCCATTACTGCAGAATGAGTAATTCAGGCTATTTACATACAAAAAGAGAATTCCCCAAGGAAGATGTATCAGTGACGTTAGTTTGCTGTTTTAACCATATACAAAACACAGAGTTTTACTGTAAGACAATGCTGACTACCTCCAAAGATGTGCTCTTTTTAAAAAAGTTCATATAAAAACTTTATGATGTCAGTGGAACTTTGAATTTTTAATACAACTGCAAAGCTTAACTTGAGCCTAAAAAACAACCCAAGAGATGATGGTATCTCAGGGGATGCAGATGTGTAACTGGAAAATCATTCACTACACTGCAAGTATCACTCTTTAGTTTGACTGACAGGCTTATTAATTTTGAGAGCATGGGAACTGGGAACACATTGTGAAAAATCTTGGAACTACATTCAGAAATGCAGCTGGAGTGCTAGCTAAAAAAAAATTATTGGCAGATCTACTAGGTTTCAAAACCTAGTCATGAAATGCACAGTGCTTAATTATCCAGTGTACAAATGCTTTGAGGTATTTGAAAGTAAATATTAGTATATATATAAAAATATGTTCTATGATAAATCTACATTCAAATGTTTTAGAGGTTATTACAGCAATGTGTATCTCTGGCAGGTGTGGTGTTCCATCACAGAACAGGATAGGATTCAGGTCTTTTCCCATCAAAAAGCTCTGTCAGGAGCCATTAAGCAATATTGACTTAATGGGACACCTCTGCTGCTAGGAAGATAAATCCTGTTACAGAGAGCTGTAATACACTTGCAACTGGCATAAATGGAGAGAAAATAGGAAGATGAGCACAGGAGCACCAGAAGGAACAGACAAATAAAAGGGCTTAGGAGAACGGTGTGTGTTGACAGCACCTGGATTAGCACAGCTCAAAACATCTATGTGCAGCTCCATAGGAAACCCAGATCAGGAAACAAGGAACAGGGAGTGTGTTCCCAAAGGTTCACAGACTGGATGCAGCAACAAATTGCTGACAGCTCCCAACAGGTACAAAAATGCACAGCCAAAACAAGCCCACAATCACCATGCCGAGAAGACAGGAGAAACAATGAGAACTACATCGCCAATATCCCTGGCCTTCCATATCATCACAAGGAACCCTGAAGAGACCACTTGTAGATATGGAGCTTGGTGCTTGTGAATTTGTAGGCATGAGAGAGGCAAAGTGAGCAAACCTGGTTTTATCCTAAAGCAAAAAAAACCCCACCTTCCTTCCTGTAAAGTCTGGATTTGCTCCACCACTGCTAAAATATTTCCTTGTTAGAAGAGTTCAGGCAGAATGATTCAACCTTGTTAAGAACAAATGTGCACTACTCCTGTGTGCTATTTGAGTTTCTGTTCATCTCTAAAGATTGTATGGTAGACCACACCAAAACCAAACTCCAGAGTAGTACTTAGCCTGAAATTAAACCCCTCAATTCAAGCACCTTTATGTATACTAGGTATCTCATTACTTGCTATAGTCAGCAGGGAATAGTCAACACAGCCAGAGGAGTAAAACTGAGCTAAATTTACCATAAATTACCCTAAATTTACCCTACTCAGCTGCCTACAACACATGCTCTAGCACAATCTGCCTGTTCTCCAGCTGCCAGAGGTCTCCCAATGCACCCACCAGCTCTGTGCATGCTGTGGATGGATACCCTGGCTCTTCAGTGCCACTTGAAATGTTTTACATTTAGGATTCTGTACCTGAGTAACAGAACAACAGGTTCTAACTAAGCTACAGTGAATTTAACATAAACTCAAGACACTTCCCAGACCTGTGGAGATGTTCTGACCTCCCCAGCTTTCTGCATATAATATCCACGTGGGGTCATGTATTTGCAGCACAACACACAACTGCCTCTGTATTCATTCTGCAAGTTGGAGATGATGTAATTTGCTCCTGAATCACTCACAAAACTGCCTTTGGGTGAAGTTTCTGAATTAACAATGAAATTAAGAATATTCCCACTGTAATGGTGAGCATGCTGTGTTATCAGGCTTTCAAATACAGTGGAAAGTGAGATGTGGCAAACCACATTTTAAATTACAGAAAGAATAAACCATTAATTTCAGAAATGAGGTGTGAAAAGAAAGAACTCTCTTCAGATTTAGCTCTCATTCAAGAAAGCAGAGAAACTCCTCAAAACTTCATCCAATAATTTTGTTTTTAAGAAATTCCTTACCTAAAAGCTTGTTTTCCTTAACAAAGCATCTGAATTCTGCACCAGGGATTAGTTCACACCATTTGCGAAGAACAAGCTGTGGAGGAAAAACAAATGACAAAGTATTGTTTCAGAAAAGTAACAGCGTCCTTTTGTCAACAGGTCTGCCTTTTAGAGCTACAGTTTTGCTGTAATGATAAAATGACCATTGATACTAGAAAACAAAACAATCTTAAACTGCAGTTCACATAATCATCTTTGCAAATATTTCAAAGCAATTAGATTTAATATTAATTTCAGAGAATCACAAGATGCTTTCAGTTGGATGGCATCTCTAAAGACCATATAGTCTAAACTAGCCTAAAGCAGAAAGGTTCAGATTGGATGTAAGAAACCATGAGGACTGTCAAGCATTGGAAGAGCTCCCTTACAGAGGTTGTGCAGCCTCCACCCATTGAGGTTTTCACACCAGATTTTATAAAATGCCATGCAAGACAGTATGATCTCATTCCTTACCCAGCTTTGAGCATGAGGATGGACTAGACACCTCCCAAGGCTCCTTCCCACCTTAATTATCTTATGCTCTTCCACTTTGTACAGTATTTATAACTGTGAAATCATTTATGAAACAACTTCCAAGTTACATTAATGATAAAGCATGGAAAATAAAAACTCTGATGTACAACACAACAAATCTGTCATGGAATTGGCAGAAAGTTGCTCCCTAGTCAAAGGAGCTGATGAGCAGAATTAAATTTATCCAAATCAACATCTATTCTGGTACACACCCAAGCAGAATCCTGTGACGCCTTTGAAGGCGCAAACCAGTTAAAATAAGGACACGGGATAGAAATAGAAAGCAAACTATTACAGTCAATAGGACAGACTGCCTGGGAATTAAAGCATCTCTCTGGCACTTTCTCAAGTTTCTGCATTTCCTAAGCTGAAATATTCAGAAGGATCCATGGTTTTCAAGGCCCAGCTACTGCTACTGGGTGCTGGAAACTCCCAACACCTTTAAACTGCAGCAGAAAGCTTCAGTAACCAGAGATGACATTCCTAACTACAGTGTAAACATGAAACTCTTTTTTCCAACTTTTAGATGTTTTGTATCTTTAAAGCACACTTGATAGTGCTTTAAAATAAAACAAGGTTCATTCACTTTTCAAAAGCCCTTTAAGCCCACAGCATGATGACAAATGTTATATTTACATAAAAACTATTATTAGAGAGATGACTAGATGTTACCATAAGAAAAGCAGCTCCATATTAACAGTTTATAGCATCTCTAGCTGAACATTTTGATCTGGTAACAAACATAGGAAAAATAAGATGTGACAGACCACTTCAGTTCAGGATGTCCTCAGGCACTGCAGCAAGCCTCAACCTTGGTAACCTCAGTGTGATGTTCACAAGCAGCTCACCATCAAGAATATATGACTTTGAGCTACTGAACTTGTCCTTCCTGTCAAAACCTGACAGACATGAGAGTACATTGCAAGGAAGCTTCTCAAGTCTGCACTTTAGCTCACCTGATCTGCAATTACATGAACTTCTTATGACCTGCAGTGCCGAACCAGACTTCCCCTCATATCCAAAGCAACATGAATAAAACAAACATAACACATTTTATGGACACAAACCCAAGCACAAATGTCACCCAGACTGTGAACAGTTCTTTTAAATTACTTAGAAATCATGAAAGAAGTCCTACCTCATAGTTCAAGGAAGGATCAGGGGAATCATCAGTACAGTGAATAAATCTAGAAAAGTAAGGCACAGGCTTCAAAATCTGCTTTACATGTAAGATTTTAGCCATAGTGAGAAAAATACCCCCAAATGGTGAAACATGAAAACTACTGTTAAATTATTTCCAGTATGTACAAAACAAGTAAAGGCAATACATCAACAACAACCCTCCTTTTAACAATTATCGGGGGAAAAAAAAAAAAATCACCTCTTTTCTTCTAGCGCAATTTGGAAGCACTTAAATCTGGACAGGGATGTGTCCAAAATGTATTTACTCACTGTTGATTTATTTCTGTTTGAATCAACAGTGCTGCTCCTTTCCCCTTGTATTGTTACGTTGGCTTAACTAAATTCTCAAAAAACCCAACAAACTTGAACAATCTAATCCAGTTTCACTGCAGCATGTTTTTTTCCCAAGTACTTTTAATGTTTAACTTCCCAAACCACAGAACAGAGACTCATTATCATGCCTTACAGCAGTTCATTTCTATGAATAAAGGATGCAAAACAGCAATGCTGCTCAGCATTTCTGATTCCATAGCACGGTATCTTTCTAAATTAAGAGCCTTAAGAAATACTCTTACAAATCTCTTGAGAGTGGGAATAAACAAAACTATTTCCATAACTGCACGCAGATGTCAAGGTTTTGTCCCTTGTGAGTAGCTGACACTGTGGGTCTCCTTTCAGGAACTAGCAAGAATGGAGGCAGTTATAAGTGAAGTCAACTTCCACATACCTTTTGGTCATTTTACAGTAAACCTCGCAATAGATTCTGTAACTTTCAGAAGGAATTCACAAAAGAACATGTGTTTTCCTTTGAATTCTACTCCCTAACCTTAGTGGAAACAAACTACTCGGAAGCACGGGACTGTGTTAAGGGTTACTGCTGAGCAATAGTCCTAAATGCAATATTTATAGGATCTCCTTTTGGCAGTGAACTTCATTCAGCAACCCAAAAGTCTCACATAAACATTGCATTTGTAAGACATGGCTGCCCAGCCTTCGGTTTGAAGTGAAGAGCTATCGTAAGAGTTCATTCTGTATGCTGCCAGCAGAAATAAATTTCACACATTTTAGTTTAGACTTTAATATCCACAACGCACAGAAAAGTAGGGCAATACAGGCAGGCTTTCCAAAAGCACAGTGATCAAACACATCATATTTATATCTGTAAGCCTGTGTAAACAGATAACATCCTTCAACTACAGTTTGGATTCCCCGCAATTTAAGATCTGTCAAGGCAACAGAAACAAACCCATGAGAGCTCACAGTTTTCCTAGACTCAAAATTCCTCCCTTACTAGAGTATACGCCTATCATGCTGAAGAAAATATCCCACACACACATAAAGCCAATAACAAACTGTATCTATAAAGGCAGCACATGGAGTTTTACAGTCCCTGCACATGAGGACCTGTATTACCCCTCACAGATTCCATATCTGAGATCGAGGTACCTGCAATCTGCTTCATTCCAATAACACACACAGTTTTCCAGCAGTTAAAAAACCCCAGCCTTATAATCAAAATTATTCCCTAACTTGACCCTCAAATATTTTGGCAAAGAGCTATGTGGGGAAGGATGGTTCCACTTCCCTTGTAAGTCAGAAAATGAAATCAGGTGCCATCCCAAGCCCCACAGACTGTGCAGGTGTTGCTGCAAAATCAAGCAAACAGGCAAAATGACAAATACAGGCAAAAATACTGCAAGTCACAGTAGGGGTATTTTTCTTGAGCCTTAATGCCAGAGGACTGAGTACAAATGAGGACAAAGTGGGAGAACACAGTGGAAGACAAAACAAACTCATGTGTCTGTAATGTAATTTTCCTTCTAAATATTATGAGTTTTCATCGACAAAAGATCACCTCTATTTAGGGGTAAATTTTGGGCAACTTGAGGCTGCAATTTTATACTTTTTACCAGCTTATTGTAGCATTTACTGTTGAGGCCCATGTGAACTCATGTATTACAGATGGCTTTTTGATCACCAGAGGCACAACCCTAAGTGGGGTGTCTTCAACCCACATCCTATTCAGGTTTGGACATACTTGAAAGAACAATCAGAAAGATTTCAGGAAGCTCAAATTGAGACATGCCTGGGCTGTATTTTCTGAAGCCTCTGAAAACTGTAATTTTGAATGCCACAGGTGAAGGGAAACTGTTTTGCTGTGTTGTGGTCAACAGCTTTTTTACAGAGTTATACACAGACATCAAGACCAGAAGGATCAAGATCTCTTTATATGTGGCAGCTCTGTGTCAAACTCCAAATGCAAATACTTGACCACTTGACATGCTACACAAAGCCATTATGCAGGTCAGTTTTCAACACTGAAAAAAGCAATTTAAGAAGGTTTGCAATTTTCTCCAGTACCTACCCTGCTAAGAAAGCCATGAACTCATCTGCAAATCACTGAGATAATTAGGAACTATTATGAATATGATGAGAATTATAAAATTTATTCTGTACCTGATACTTCCCTGCTATTATCTCAGTTTATTTTAAAACCGTATTTAAAAAAATATAAGGAGAAGCTTTTAACAGCCTTTGAACTGTATCTTTATTCCTTGAATATTGAACCTTGCTGGAACTTTGAGGACTAAAAGAAATAGGAAGTTCATGCACCACTCAGAATCTTGTACTACACTGTAAATTGCTAGGAAAAATGGGGCGAGAGTAAAACCCAGAGGGAAAAAAAATCATCATCAAAGGCCTCGTTTTCCACATCCTCTCATGTGGAACTGCCTACCTTGAAACAGCTTATATTAAAGCCTGAACTAACAGCTCCTGTTCCTGCAAAAAGATACTGGCGTGCCAAGGCACATTCTTCATGATCCAACACTGCCTCCTATGTTCTGTTAGGAGAACACAGGCTGTTCTTC
>NW_008239288.1:1902527-1913686 GCF_000691975.1 Corvus brachyrhynchos
GTTTGGCATCAGAAATGTTGTCAGAATGCAGGGGCATTATCACATCATTAGAAGTACTGCTAATATTTCTACCAGTCTCAAGGTGGGCAGTCAATCATGTTTTAACAAAATATAGTCCACCCATTCTAACAATAAGGCAGAAAACTGTGTTCTATACCAATGTATCCACCAGGGTTATACAGAGCTTTTTGTTCAAAAGAGGAGTTGTAATCACTTAACAGAAATCCCAGTCAGAAAGGGATTTTTTTAATCACATACACACAACAGTAAGTTTCTGAAAGCCTACATTAATGCCTGAAAAGTTAAGATCACACCACCCACAAGATTTTTTGTGAACTCAGCTAAGTAAAAATACAATGCTGACTTTGAAGCAGAAACAACATCAACTGCATTAATGAGTACATCACTCTGAAGTCCTTGTTAATTTATATAAAATTAACAAGCAGGGAAGTTAATTCATTTGTCTGAACTTTTCAACCAAGGTGCCAACGTCATGACAGAATCCAAACTTTTAAAACAGTCAAAGCAATTTAATCATGCTCAGTAAATCTGCACTGAGCCCATATTTTTTAATAGTTTGTATTGAAGCATTAGATGGTTGAAGTTTTCCTGAAACTTGAGACAGTTGAGAATTACAACAAGGGCATTCCCTGACCTGAACAATGTTTAGAGGCAGATAGGAAATGGGAGAGGAAGAAAAAGGCAAAGAAAGTTGTTTGCCTTAAGTCCTGCATCACTGGCTTCAATTTCTAGATTAAAACACAGACCTACAAATTGCCATTGCAGCATGTTCACCATATTACGACCCATTAAGTGGATATTTAAGTTCATACAATTGAACAGGAAACAAGCCAACAACAACAAAAAAAGGATATTCAGCATTTGAGCTGTTACTTATGCAGGGCAAGAAACTTTTAGACCATACTGAGTATTATTGATGAAGTAGAAATATAGTGCATTTATCCTCCATCCAAGTAGTCCTTCCAAGGGATTTGGATGCATTTTGTATGTAATTTTCATTTGTTCAGCACTTCAGGTTCTTATGCCAGCTACATTTTTAATCTCTGCTTGCTAAGGACTAGTGAACTGGCAGCTAATCAATAGTATAATTAATGACGACCACTGTTCCGATTTAGCAATAATCATTGCCCTGCTTGGAGACATTTTGTACAAACAACTTTTTAATTTAGAAATACCAAGCAGAGACTGGACAATGATATATGCTTAAATCAAGTATGACATATTCATAAATTACAAGATACAGAGAGACCAAGGTGATTTCCCACAGTCATGTCAAAAGCTTTACTTATTTACCACCTTAGCTGAGCTGTGCTATCTGGTGGTTTTATCACATTGGGAAAGGAACCTAAACGGACTGAAGCAGTGGAGTTGGAGGTTTTACCTTTTGCAAGATGTTATTCTCCCACAGCAGGATCAAGAGAAGGGAGTGTGCCTGCTCAGCCACTACTGTTCTTGTGTGAACTTAAGCTGAAATCACTGATGGTTCAAGGCAACAGCCATGCTGTGAAACCTCAAACCACAGCAACTAGAATGTCTTCACTGCCCCTCCCACCAAGCCAGTGCTGACTGCAGGGGGCGAAGTGAAGAGCTGAGGCACTGACTCTAACTGATCCAAGATTAAACCTGACAGAAAACGCACTGATGTCAGTATCAGTGAAGGTGGTTGAACCAATTCATTCTACCATACGAGTTGCCACATCAAGTGGCGCTTGCTGAACACTTGCTTGTCTCCCAGATTCACTAGAAAACAGTTAACCAAACAGGATTTCTGCAAGGAGCTCTGGGTACTTTTTGCTGGACCTCTTTATACATGAGGACAGTAAATACAAACCCCGTATTATTTAATATTCACAAAGGGATGATGCAAAGTGTGCAGTTCTTTTCAGACCTACAAGAATCACTCCTCAAAGTCATTGCAACGAAGGAGACATTAAATTTTACTGCTCGACCCTCCAAGCAAGCCATCCTGCAGACACCCCACCTCGCATTAGGGGAAACCATGAGAAGCAGCTCCTTGCTAAGGCACCAAAGACTTCTGAGAATTCACTCACCTCTGAAATGTAAACTACAGATTTCTCATCTCCCCCATCCCTTTCATTCTCTATACTAGAATCACAAATTATCAATGCTCAATTGCTTCCCAAGCCAAACATATTTTTCAAAGTGTTTTATCACTCCAGTATCTTCTCCCTTCCTCCTCAGTCTCTTCCCCAGCACCTCATGACATTGCAGGTCAGGCATGATGGAAAACCCAACATCAGAACTGGACTGACATCCTTGCTGTCAACAGCCCCCTTTTTTTTCCCGTGTTCCAAAAAACTGGGGGAAGAGAGTCATTAGAGTTGCAGGAATAAAAAAGAAGCAGTTGCACAGCACTAATGCAACTGGTTTCACACCTTAAAAAGAAAATTTTTATCAAGACATAAGCCACTTGACATGAAACTTATACCTGTTAACCCACTATAAGGCACCTAGAACAACAGCTCTGCATTTGACTGAGTCTCCTAAATAATTCAGTAATGTAAATAAGCATTGAATAATTACTGGAAAACAATCTCTCAGATACCAAGCCATGGATTGCCCCTTTTCTTTGATATTCTACTTGTCTGGGGAACAAAAAAAAGTAACCATAGTAACAGAAGTATCAACTCCAATAATTTCATTTTCTTTCAGAAAAAGGCTGTATTTTAGAAATGAGTGACATAAATCAATGAGATGCAGGTACTACAGGAGGAAACTGCTCCTATACAATTAAGTACTCCCTTCATGTGAGCAGATAAAAATAAACCCCAAGCACATAACATTTTTAATTTTATCTGTAATTGCTATCCTTAGTCACTTGGAATGCATTTGTTCCAAGAGCTACAAGAACTTAGGTTCAGAATGAGCCCTCGAAATACGTTACCAGAAATCTTAGACATGTTCCAGGCAGCCACAGAAACCTCAACAACTTTAAAATACGGAAAGGACATGGTAAAGTCACACTGTATTACCATAAGAAGTGGCACCAATAAGGACAGTAGCAACAAGTAAACACCAAGAGGGCTGGGAAGGCAAAAAATCCCAAGAATACAACAAAACTTGCTCTGGAAAGCTACTAGAAAAAATGGTCTTCATCCATAGTGCCATAGCACATTGGTTGCATGTGCTACCTTAATACCTTTCTGGTTTGCTTCTGGTTTTTTCTGGCTGTGTATAACTAAGATTGTCTGCTGGAAATCTACTTACGGCTGAGTGAGGTCACGAGTTATGAAGTCTGAACTCTTGAAGAGGAGGAAGATGTCACTGAGAGCTTTACATTTCAGAGAGCTGTTCATTGCTATCCAGTAGGCATCCTAAAGAAACAAGATTATCCACAAATGTACCTTTACTAGCAGGAAGGAATGCAGGCTGCAGGTCTATCTAAATATTATGCAACATTTGAAATACACACAGAATTATTTTTTTTATTTCGAGGAAAACTTCATTAATGGTTAAAAGAGACACAATAGTTACTGTTTTTCTTATGAATACTCTGATGAAAGCAGGGCAAATCCATTTGCAAAACTAAGTTACTGCTTCCAGGAACTTTCTTGGAATGCTTGATTGAACACAGTGTCTCTTGAGAACACAAAACAACAATATTTGGGTGCACCCATCCTTATGGTATAGTTAAGAGTACCTAAAAATAACTAGAGGCAAGTTTATTGCTTTTTTAAAAATTGTGGGGCTTTTCATCTTTATCCCAGGCAAAGTTTTCAACTAGTATCCTAAACAGAGAGCCTGACCATCGCACAACCATCTGTGACCAGGATATAGGGTTTGAGACAAGAAAGCCAGTGCTGCCTTGCATCAGCCTCCCCAAACATGCACCATGACCGTCTAGTGATAGACAAGATATCAGTGAAATGGTTGATTAAAGAATCCACCACTTCACGGATATATTGTCTATCACTTCTTCCTTCATCAGAAGCACTAGTCTCTCCCTCCTTCCAATGCATTTAGAGAAAACAAACACAAACCACTCTGTATGACAACATCTCTTACAGGTTTTGGGAGTCAGCATTCTTACCCTTGGAGCACTCCAGTTGAGTTTAGGAAAAACACTGCCACCCAAGGAACTTATTGCTTCCTGAACTTTAGCTGCGAACTCGGGAAATTCTGGTGCCTGAACGAAGAACAACAGCAAAAATATCAGTTTCAATACATTTAATAGTGAAGTTTAGCCATCTTCTAAATATTACTAGAGATCCATACTCCAGAAGAAATATGTCCAAAATCAGTATGAACCCCAGAAACATAGTGTATAATAAAATCACTTCATCAAATCTGGTACTAGCAAGTACCATGAACTTCAGGAGAAAACCCAAAACTTCGTAACATTCATAATGAAATCTGCAACAGCTGGCAAAAAATACAAGTCAAATAACCAAACCTTAAACCCTTACCTGTGGGTTTATACCTTGTGGTAGATTATTGTATACAAATAAGATCCAGTAATATTTAAACTTTTAAAGAGCAATTTTAGAATTAAGCATCTCATAGGCAATTTGAATAACAGCTCTTCCTTTAAGCTCTAGTTTTATAAAATGTTAGTAATACTTTAACCCATCAGCTCTTAAATTAGGTCTTCAAAGTAGCTGCTTAACAATATATTAATTCCAAATAGAGGACACACTGCAAAGGTTGGACTAGAAAACCTTGCCTTGTAAAGAACATTGAAAATGTAAGATTGAGGTAAAAAAAACCCCAGCTCTTCAGGTTGCTCCAAACTCTACCCTGAATGTGGTGCTATAGATAAAAAACAGGTTGCTGACCTTTAAAATAATACAAAAGGATTTCAAGCATATGTCAAAGATCTTTCATGTAACAGTATTTATAGCAAGAAGTATATAAGAACACTATTTCTGCCTATTTATAAACTCAATTCAAAGGTAACTTCTAGGCTAAAGCTAATTGATGCTTCTTAAACAACAAAGCCCTCACAGCCAAACAAGTGAATAAAAAAACCTCATACATTCTGGAATCTCCTCACTGCAGCTTCCCCAGATGCAAACACTTGAAAAAACCTCACATTTTAGTGCAATGACCTAGACTGAACTTCAAACATTCTGAACCTTCCCTTTGTACATTACCTAGTCTCCATGGGAAACTACACTTGGAAAACTGAAAAAAACACTTCTCTTATTTTATTTTTAGACATTCAGTCAATTCTAGAAACTGTTCCTGCAAGAAGTAAAACTCTTCATCCACTGCATTCTGATCCAAGCTCCTCTTGTTTTGACAGGAATCGGGAGTCCTACTATATATGTAATACCAGCACATACTAAGCCTCCTCGGGAAAATGTTACCAACGTGTCACTTGATTAACACAAGGGATAAATATACACACAAGAGGAAAGTTCTAAAACTGCATAAACAAGCTAGACTCCATCATTTCCTGAATTTTGAATGCTTGACTTTGTAACCATCAATATTAATGCAAGTTATTTTAAAAACAGGATTTTCTGCCCCTCTACTTCCCTCATGAGAAAGCTGTAGACTTACCTAGATACAGTAGAGTCATTTGACCTGTGTTCTTCTGACAGGTTAAATACCTCTTAATTATGTAAGTCCTTATTGTGTTCCATACTATAACAGAACCTGATTCAAAACTCTGGTATTATTTTTTTAGCATCATTACCATGAACTTTGCAAACGATAAGATGGATCCTAAAATCCTTGTTTTAAATAATTTACAATTTAAGGAATATAGTTTATCAAAGGTTAAGTATTTGAACTGAAGATTAATCAGTGTGCACAAATTTGAAATGTATTAAACTCTGGGCTATAAATTCTGTGCTAGCAGAAGCACACTCAAAGCAGGGTTGTGATTATATGGCACCTAATCCAACATGAGCAATTCCACACCATGATGAACATTAGGGAGCTAAAGGACTGAAGTCACACTATCAATGGCAGACAAGTACCACGAGTATTTTAACTCTGACAGTGACATGGCAACAGCAAATTTCAAAAAAAGATGCAAGAAAGATCAAGAAAGCCTGGTTTGCATCCATTATGACCCTCATTCCATGCCAGGCACAGTGCAAGGAGACCATAAACACAGGAAAAGAAAAAAAAATTACAGAAAGAGATGTACTTAGGAAGAAATAATGGCATATTAAGAGAAGAGCTGTGAAGATTGAGCTGCAGGGGCTTAGTTTCTTCTGCATCCAGTCTGATTAAATAATTTGGAGATACTCGAAGTGGTGAAAATGAAAGACAGCTATATTTAGAGCTGTACTTCAGTTCATTTCCTACAGTCTAACAAGTGTGTATGATTGTTGGGGATGAAGAAAAGTGTTTTATTTTTAGTTAAATAAAATTAAGCCAGCAAAACTTTCTTGACGTTACAGACATCTACACTGCCATCCATCTAAAATAGTCTGAAAAATGTTAAATACAGCAAGAGGTATCTCTAACCAGCAATAAGTTTGTATCACAAGGCTGAAGAAAGGAAACTGCTGACAAACCCACATCGGGCTTTTACAGGACCTTACCTTAAGTGTTGCAGTGTTTTCATCATCTGACCACTGTTAAAAATAAGAACAAATCAAAGGTTACCAGTTTCCTGAGACATCCTTTACAATTTATGAGAACATCATAATTCATGCAATATGTAGATCAAATCATTGCCCCAGACAGCACATCACCATCCTGCAATTATTTTGGCTGTAAAGTAAGACAGGGAAAATACTGTATATTCAGCAGTTCTACTCTAAAGTATTGATAAAAAGATACCTGTATATTTCAATTGTGATTTATATCAGGAAGATAGACATTTCAGAACTCAGTCTTCCCTATCTAGAGCTTGTCTCCAGCTCTAGCACTTCCATCATTAGATCCATGATCCATTAGTTTCACTTCTATTTCTTTTTCATCTCCTTGTTGTACCTTCTGTCACGTTGTACTTACAACATTTTTCAGTGGTTTTCTTCTAGAATGGCCTTCTGAGTTATTTTGCCCTCAGAAACTTTCACTGTTTCTTGAAGTAACTATTCCAAATGTACTCCTAATTTTCAATTTCAACATTCCCTACTCATTATTACAAACGCAATTTTCAAGAAATAAAAATTAAAAAGTCTTCCGTGAAAGATCACAGAAACATTTTAAACTTTCCCTGATGTCACAGCATAAATAATCATGTTTCTACATTTTTCATTGCAACTACCACATGGTAATGATTTCTATGAAGGAATCTTCACACCTATAAATAATGCAGAAAAGGTTATACATTCATATTTTTCTTAAAAGACTTGACATTAATTTGCATTTTACACTGACCTGTATCTCCTCTGCATCATCACTCCCCTCCTGAGCGTGACTTGGAGGATCTTCTCTGAAACAAAAAATTAACAGGAAAAAAATCATTAAGCACTGGAGTTTGACTTGACCATATCCATTATATTTCCACAGCATTTCCAGCTGTTGATCTCAAAACGTTTCCATAAGAAGATTAAACTTCAAAACCCTGGCAGAGAAAAATCAGTAAGCTAGTACTGAAAACTGAAGACCAAACACCCTGGCATTAGGACTAGGTCCTACCCTGAACACTTTGCTTCTTTCAAATTAGCAGATCAGTTTTTGATCTAAAACACTGCAATTGAAGCTTTTCAACACCCAGTTAATGATTCTTTTCCAACTTCACTGTAGTCTAACATAAACACAAATTGAACTTTTTTTTTTTCAACAAGTTCAATTTAGATTATGCTTTGCCTCCATACTCCCTTTCCAAGAAAAATTCATAAACCTTGAGTTTCAAATGTTGACCTGTGAATTTCTGGCTCTGAAAAGAAAATGTCCTCAGACTCAGCATACAGACAAAAGAAGAACCTATGGAAAGTGGACAGCATAGCAAACAGGGCAAGGTCAAATGTACATCCCTGCCAAAAGTCAATTCTTAGATGAGCTGAGTCTCTGCAGTCCCTCAATGCACTTCCATAGCAATTAAACCATCGATCCAGTTTTTGAGATCTAGAAGTCAGATAGGGGCGCACTGAAGGTTAGAAGCAATCTTGCCCTTGACTGCAAGGAGATCACATTCACTTCTAGCTAAGAAAGTTCAACTCATAGAAAAAAATGGTTTCTAAAAAGGATTTTAACTGCAAACATCTTAAAAATGTAATTTAAGTCAATCATACAGCTGTCCATTACTCCATTGAAGACAGCAAAATTGTAGAACACAGCTGTTAAGTCAAACCCTCAAATTCAGCTTTTCTGAAGGCTTATTAAAATAAACAGCTGCTGCTAAATAAATTGCACAATTCTGCAGAAGCAGGTGACAATACTACTTTTGATCCAAAATGGTTTAAAAAACAATTCTAATTTTCTGGATACCCTTTAATAAGAAAAAGAATTTAGAAAGAAATTAGAAAGAAAAGAATAGAAATTAAAAATTAAATTAAAAAATAAACCCTTTCATCTTTACAAGGCATTTAAACAGCTTCAATTTTTACATAAATTGCTATCTTATAAATCAGAAAAAGCTCCCTTTCACTCACAGCCTCACTGGTTGCTCTGCAAGGGGCAAACTACCAGTTAGGGAATCATGGAATCACTGATTTCTGAGTTTCATCATTAACAAGATGCATGCAGCAACCATTTCACAAGAAGACCACATAGTGAGATCCCAAGCAGAACACAAAGAGCAAGGCCTGGGTTCTTACCAACTGCTCCTGCTATCTATCCATCGCATTCTTCTCCATCCAAAATCCTGGCATGGGTGTACATATGGGACATTCAGCTTTGTCATATGCATGGATTACACGTATGCAAATGATTATATTAAATGTTCCTAATTATTGAGTTTGTATATAGGTTATTTTATTGAGAATTAAACTCAGGTAACGTCACTTCACCCCTGGACTGGCATGGGACAGGTCAAGCCTGTGAATTGGACCTAACACAAACCAGCAGCTGAGCATTCCAGAGCTTGGTACACTCCACAGGGAAAAGCATAGAAAAAATGAAATGGTCTAGCATGAATTGTAGTTCATGGATTTTAGGATTCTTCAGGCAGCAGCAAATCAAACTGCACTAACAACAGTCAGCCCATTCACATGCTTACACAGTATGAGGTTTACTGCAGTCACACTGGTCAAACTCAAAAATTCATCATGCACAATACAATATATATATACAAAATGGTGCTGTGAATATAAAACATCATTAATACTTGGAAGCTGAGGACAAAACACGCCTTACCTTCCAGAAACCACGAGTGTTCCATCATCCAGCAAATATTCTTTCACATTCTCTGGCAGGGGAAGTATGACACTGGAAGAAAAATGAAAATCTCTTTAATACCTTATTAATACTCGCTATAATAAAAACCTAGTTGAATAAAATCATTTGGGTTTTTAATAGCACATACTTCAGTAACACTATGTTTTATCCTCTAAGAGAACTGTTCTTCCATAGTGTTTCTCCCATCTTATGCCACACCCAAAAAGCAATGCCCATTTTCCCTCCAGGGTAGTATAGGACAAAAATTTTAGACTAAATACACAAAAATACCCCACTCCTTCAAAGCTCTAAGAAATTCCAAGTAAATTGTGGGCAGCCTGTGAGAAGGAGACAACAAGTTGCTCAAACTAAAGGTTTCCCTTCTGAAATCCAAACCAGAATTTGCCTATACCATCTTAATGTTCCAAAAATGCAGGACTATCACTAAATGTACCAAAAATAAGCCTGTGTTAAACACTAAAAACCATAAAAGATCAAATGCTTTGATTACTAAAAGCATGATGTCAGCACTTTTTGATCCAACAGGGCAACTGTCCTGACTTTCCTGAGTTACTGGTAGTTCTTGTAACTATCTCGTGACCTGTAGCAGCACCTTAGAACCTGAAGAATTTTCTATGCCTTCCAGAAATACACAGAAACACCAAGTCAGCCACTTGGTTTGGATCTATTCAGTCAGGTTTTTTAAGTAAGCAAGTAGGAACAGCAGTGTGGATAGCAGGATGTGGATAGTAGGAACAGTGTGGGTATCTTCTAATGCTGAGCATGGAGTCACACCAGGAGAGCAGGGAGCACAGGGGTACCTGGCCTGCCCCAGGGCTTCCCAAAACACCCCATCAGAGTGTAGAGGCAAGACCCCAGCTCCCGGGACTGCAGCTGATGGCTCACTCAATCCTTCACCACCTCCACCCCAGCTCTGCCCCATACAGGTCACCTCTATCTCACCCAACCCTGCCCCACCACAAGCGAATTTCCAACCCAACCCAGCCCAGCCCCATAGAATCGGGACCACAGTGGCTCATCTGATCCAACCTCCCTGCTCATGCAGGGCCATCCCAGAGCACATGGCACAGGGCTGTGTCCAGACAGTTCTGGAATATCTCCAGTGACAGAGACTCCACACCCTCTCTGGACAATCAGTTTCACTGCTTGGTCACTGCACAAGACAGAAGTTCTTCCTCATGTTCAGGTGGAACTTCTTGTGCATCAGTTTCTTCCCCTTGCCTTCTATTGCTGGGTGCCACCAAACAGAGCCTAGTCCACCCTTTGGCACTCCCCCTTTAGATATTTATATGCATTAATGAACTTCCCTCTCAGTCATCTCTTTCTCCTTCCAGTACCTGAAGGGAACTCACAGGAAAGATGGAGCAAGACTATTGACAAGAGCTTGTAGTGACAGCATACAGGGCAATGGGTTCAAATTGTGAGAGAGTCGGTTTAGATAGCTATTAGGAAGAAAACCTTTCCTGTGAGGGTGGTGAGGCCCTGGCACAGGTTGCCTAGAGAAGCTGTGGCTGCCCCATCCCTGGAAGTGTTCAAGGCCAGGTTGGACAGGGCTCTGAACAACCTGGTCTAGAGGAAGGTGTCTCTGCCCGTGGCAGCAGACTGGAACCAGATAATTTTTAAGATCCCTCCGAACCCAAACCATTCCTTCATTCCCGAGGCTGAACAGGCCCAGTTCCCTCAGCTTTTGCAGTCCCTTAATCATCCACGTAGCCCTGCACTGGACCTGCTCCGAGAGCTCCATGTCCCTCCTGCTCTGAGAACCGGAGGCAGCACTCCAGATGAGCCTCACCAGGGCGGAGTGGAGGGGCAGGACCACCTCCGGCGCCCCACACTCCTCCCCCCCGGCCCCACACTCCTCCCCACCCTCA
>NW_008239288.1:1914150-1929991 GCF_000691975.1 Corvus brachyrhynchos
CAGCGTCCCGGAGCCTCCGGCAGCGCTGCCTTCGCTCTGCTCTGCCCTGCCCCGCCCCGAGCCAAGGAATAACTGAGTAACGTGTTATCCTTTCAGGTTCTGCTGTCTTCCCTGTGCCTGCGTGTTTCCTGCATGGAGCTGTTTCATAGACTCACAGAATGTTAAGGGGTTGGAAGGGACCTTAGAGATCATCCAGTTTCAATCACCCCCTGCCATGGGCAGGGGCACCTCCCACGAGACCAGGTCGCTCACGGCTTTATCCAGCCTGGCTTTGAACGCTGCCAGGGTTGGGGCATCCACAGCTCCCTGGGCAACCCGTTCTCGTGTCTCACCACCCTCACAGTAAAGAATTTCTTCCTAATATCTAACCTAAATTTCTCCTCTTTTCAATTTGACCCATTACTCCTTGTTCTATCACTACAGTTCTGATGAACAGTCCCTCTACAGCTTCCCTGTAGCCCCTTCATTTACTGGAAGGTGCTCGGAGGTGTCACAGGAAGTGTCTGGGAGGTGGCCATGCAACCTTCTCCAATTTTCTCAGCCTGTCTTTGTAGGGGAGGTGCTCCAGTCCCCTTATCAACTTGGTGGCCTCCTCTGGACTTGCTCCAGCAGTTCCATGTCCTTGTTATGTTGGGACACGGAACCGCGCAGAGGGCTCCAGGTGGGCTCTCACAGGGGCAGGGGCGAGGGGCACAATCCTTTTTCTGGGCTGTGAGCGCACATTGTCAGCTTAAGTTTTTCATCAACCACTATTTCATTTTGTGTAGTCCCAAGTCAAGCATTAACAGAGTAGCGTGAGGGTTTTTTTAAGCCCCGTGGTTCAGCTGTTGTGTCTGTGGCTGCGTGTCCCTTGCATGGTGGTGTTTCCATACGATGTTTCCTTGTGTACTCTCATATCTGCAGTTTGGGGATGTCTCCTCCAGCCTTGTAACACCTCAGCTGTTGGGAAGTTTGATAACAACATGGAGCTGCCTCTAACCCTCTTCTGGTTATGCGAGATAATCCTTGTTGTTGTTTGCTCTGCAGTTATTTGTTCATATTTTATTTGGCACTCGGTGCGTCATCCATGCTTCTAAATACCATGATAAAAATGAAACGTTTTCCACTTACTTTTCTTCCTCCCATCAACTTAATTGCTAAGTAATTGATATTGTTTCTAGAATCATAGCACTAAAGTGCAAGTAACAAGTTTAAAGTGCCTTAGGAGTTTTAATGATTTTTATCTTCAGTGTACCTTTCTCAGAGTGCTGTTGGTTAAATCGTGCTTAAAATGTTGCTAGTGTCTCTTTTGCACATTCTTTATGAGAAAACCTGTATTTTGTTTGACCGTGGGCTTGCCATGAGACCCTGTTGCTGAGCTTCCATTGAATCTGTTTGCTGTCAGCTGGAATGTGTGTTTGGATCAGAGAATTTCTTCTGAAAAGTGATTTAGAAAAGCTAATCGATTTATCTAAGTATTAATATGAAAGTATAGTTCGGATATCTTGGCTTCTCTCTTGAGCTGATTCACAGACCTCAGTTGGCTTAAAATTTTAACTCCTGTGAAGGATAATTTGGAAACTATAGAATGGCTGGGTGCTGCCTTGAAAGGAAGCCACTCAATAAAGGAATAAACAATGGGAATAAAGTTACATGTTTCATAAATGGCATGGCTTTTTCAGGACAGAATTTGACCCCAGTATGAAATAAATGGAAGAAGTAGCATCATTTGCCAGCAGCACCCTGTAATACTGGGCACAAAAACTCTCAAAGTAGAAAACATTTATTTTTCCCCATAATTGATAGTTTGAGTGCTGTTGATTTGTGTTAAGGCAGCTGATAAATGTGGGCACTTTGACATATTCTTAAGATTGTATTTATAACTATTAAAAATGTCTGTTCTTAAGAGCTCATGTAATTCTAAGTCAGGTAGCCGGGTTCCCAGGCTGCTGTATCAGCTGCATTGAATTTTTAACTCAAATGAACTCATATTTATATGCAGAGGGAATTTTATGAGATAGAAGAACCTTCCTGTTAGAGGGCTGGAAGACACGGCATGTTCTGAAAGCTAAATAGGCCTTTAGAAACCTAACATTTTAGTGTTAAATTTAATTTTCAGTTGCAGCTAATTTTGTTTATGAACAAAAGATGTTGCCATCCTTGACAGCATGACTAACGTGAGATGCCAGAATTGCAGTCTTCATTTAACCAAATGGTATTTCAGCTTTCTAACAGCAGAAATTCTCACTTTTATACAGCCACCTAAATCTGGGCAAAGATGCTGTTTTGGTGGAACTTTAAAAAATGTCACTATACGTAGAGTTACTGCACCCACTTGTGGAGGAGATCCAAACTACAGAAGCCGGGCTAGATCAGTGTTCCCCTCTCTTTGAGGTGTTCTCCCATTTTAGGTTTTAGTGATAATTCAAACCACTGAAACTGTATATTTTTTTCGTTATTTTAAGTAGTAAGTTACCCCTCAATTTCTCAGAAGAGAGCAAGGTGTGGTGAAAATAGCTTCTGCCATGAGATGCGGTTCTAGTGTGTTTTTTTCGAGTAACGTGTTATCCTTTCAGGTTCTGCTGTCTTCCCTGTGCCTGCGTGTTTCCTGCATGGAGCTGTTTCATAGACTCACAGAATGTTAAGGGGTTGGAAGGGACCTTAGAGATCATCCAGTTTCAATCACCCCCTGCCATGGGCAGGGGCACCTCCCACGAGACCAGGTCGCTCACGGCTTTATCCAGCCTGGCTTTGAACGCTGCCAGGGTTGGGGCATCCACAGCTCCCTGGGCAACCCGTTCTCGTGTCTCACCACCCTCACAGTAAAGAATTTCTTCCTAATATCTAACCTAAATTTCTCCTCTTTTCAATTTGACCCATTACTCCTTGTTCTATCACTACAGTTCTGATGAACAGTCCCTCTACAGCTTCCCTGTAGCCCCTTCATTTACTGGAAGGTGCTCGGAGGTGTCCATGCAACCTTCTCCAATTTTCTCAGCCTGTCTTTGTAGGGGAGGTGCTCCAGTCCCCTTATCAACTTGGTGGCCTCCTCTGGACTTGCTCCAGCAGTTCCATGTCCTTGTTATGTTGGGACACGGAACCGCGCAGAGTGCTCCAGGTGGGCTCTCACAGGGGCAGGGGAGAGGAGCACAATCTTTGGATGCAGCCCAGGACCCCTTTGGCTTTCTGGGCTGTGAGCGCACATTGTCAGCTTAAGTTTTTCATCAACCACTATTTCATTTTGTGTAGTCCCAAGTCAAGCATTAACAGAGTAGCGTGAGGGTTTTTTTAAGCCCCGTGGTTCAGCTGTTGTGTCTGTGGCTGCGTGTCCCTTGCATGGTGGTGTTTCCATACGATGTTTCCTTGTGTACTCTCATATCTGCAGTTTGGGGATGTCTCCTCCAGCCTTGTAACACCTCAGCTGTTGGGAAGTTTGATAACAACATGGAGCTGCCTCTAACCCTCTTCTGGTTATGCGAGATAATCCTTGTTGTTGTTTGCTCTGCAGTTATTTGTTCATATTTTATTTGGCACTCGGTGCGTCATCCATGCTTCTAAATACCATGATAAAAATGAAACGTTTTCCACTTACTTTTCTTCCTCCCATCAACTTAATTGCTAAGTAATTGATATTGTTTCTAGAATCATAGCACTAAAGTGCAAGTAACAAGTTTAAAGTGCCTTAGGAGTTTTAATGATTTTTATCTTCAGTGTACCTTTCTCAGAGTGCTGTTGGTTAAATCGTGCTTAAAATGTTGCTAGTGTCTCTTTTGCACATTCTTTATGAGAAAACCTGTATTTTGTTTGACCGTGGGCTTGCCATGAGACCCTGTTGCTGAGCTTCCATTGAATCTGTTTGCTGTCAGCTGGAATGTGTGTTTGGATCAGAGAATTTCTTCTGAAAAGTGATTTAGAAAAGCTAATCGATTTATCTAAGTATTAATATGAAAGTATAGTTCGGATATCTTGGCTTCTCTCTTGAGCTGATTCACAGACCTCAGTTGGCTTAAAATTTTAACTCCTGTGAAGGATAATTTGGAAACTATAGAATGGCTGGGTGCTGCCTTGAAAGGAAGCCACTCAATAAAGGAATAAACAATGGGAATAAAGTTACATGTTTCATAAATGGCATGGCTTTTTCAGGACAGAATTTGACCCCAGTATGAAATAAATGGAAGAAGTAGCATCATTTGCCAGCAGCACCCTGTAATACTGGGCACAAAAACTCTCAAAGTAGAAAACATTTATTTTTCCCCATAATTGATAGTTTGAGTGCTGTTGATTTGTGTTAAGGCAGCTGATAAATGTGGGCACTTTGACATATTCTTAAGATTGTATTTATAACTATTAAAAATGTCTGTTCTTAAGAGCTCATGTAATTCTAAGTCAGGTAGCCGGGTTCCCAGGCTGCTGTATCAGCTGCATTGAATTTTTAACTCAAATGAACTCATATTTATATGCAGAGGGAATTTTATGAGATAGAAGAACCTTCCTGTTAGAGGGCTGGAAGACACGGCATGTTCTGAAAGCTAAATAGGCCTTTAGAAACCTAACATTTTAGTGTTAAATTTAATTTTCAGTTGCAGCTAATTTTGTTTATGAACAAAAGATGTTGCCATCCTTGACAGCATGACTAACGTGAGATGCCAGAATTGCAGTCTTCATTTAACCAAATGGTATTTCAGCTTTCTAACAGCAGAAATTCTCACTTTTATACAGCCACCTAAATCTGGGCAAAGATGCTGTTTTGGTGGAACTTTAAAAAATGTCACTATACGTAGAGTTACTGCACCCACTTGTGGAGGAGATCCAAACTACAGAAGCCGGGCTAGATCAGTGTTCCCCTCTCTTTGAGGTGTTCTCCCATTTTAGGTTTTAGTGATAATTCAAACCACTGAAACTGTATATTTTTTTCGTTATTTTAAGTAGTAAGTTACCCCTCAATTTCTCAGAAGAGAGCAAGGTGTGGTGAAAATAGCTTCTGCCATGAGATGCGGTTCTAGTGTGTTTTTTTCGTGGTACAACTGTGGTAGTCCACATTTGAGAAAGATACACTGATAGTTGTGCAGAAGGATTAGTGTGATCAATGGAACAGGATTTCCTGTGAGGGGAGAGTAAAAGAAGAAGATTTAGCCCAATCCAAAAAAACTTCAACAAGGCTGTGGTTTGCTCTCTACTCCTTTGATATATTTATATTGACGATGCAAAAGGCTATAATTCTTTCCTAATGTAGGAGGTGAATTTGTTGTAGCTGGGTATTCAAGGTTTTAATGTTTTTAAAGACATCACACAGAGCCTCCTGTGACTGTTTCTCCTGGGCTGTGCTTCTTTTGCATGTTTGGTGGAAAGCTTGATCTTGTACTTGAGAGTCACAGCATGAGACCATGGCCATTGTCCAGATAAAACTCTTCAATCCTAAGAGAAGGGAGTTCCAAACATTGGAACAGCTAACTGAACTGAAGTGGGATAGAAACTGGAACATAAGCAAGTGAGGTTCCTGAGCAGTTTTTCGTACAAATAGCTGTAAGGTAGATAATAAACCTATGTAGTTTTGAAAAGGACCTTCATTGCTTTAAGAGAATATTATAGAACATATTTTTGAAGGAATGGACTGTGGTTTCACAGGTCAGGGTTTCTTTTCAAGACTTATGTTACATAAAACCGATCTGCACGTTTGACCTCTATGATCTACTTCGTCCAAAAACACTCAAGAAAGAGCCTGCCCTGTGTACAGACGGAGGAAATGGTTTCATGTACTTTAGTTTTACTCCTGCTAATAAACAGATATATATCAGCCTACCTGTTCCTTTTAACTACTTGGTGGAAATAAATGTCAATCCAGTGTGTATGAAAGCTGATTGTTGCTCTTTCCTGTTTCACAAATGTGCAGCAGATGCTACCGTAAAAGGATAGAGATGAAGTAAAAAATGAAAGTGCTAAAATTGGGCTTGACAGAGAATGTCTTCACACACTGTGGTACTGTTCATTGCTAGAGACCACAGAGAGCCTGATTGATCCATAGTTGAGGTCATGGAAAGATTCCTTTTGATTTTATGGAAAGTTTATGACCATCAATGCTATGGATGATCGAGATCTTTAATATTATCTCATCTCTCCTGGTGTTTAAACTGGTTTGTTTCTTTTCATTGGCTTTTGCTTATGATTCATGGTGATTTTCAGGACTTCAGGATTAAGTTAATATTGGAGATGATTTCCCTGGTATAAGTTTCTGTGCTGAAAGTGCCCCGTAGTTCCGCAGTGACACAGGGTCAGTCTCTAATACATTTTTTTTTTCTGCTGCCTGCTGTGCCTTTAGGCTGGAACTGGATGGAGGGAGTGGATAATCTCACTTTCCTGGAGATGCAGGCTGAGGCACTGGGCTGCAGGTGCAGAGCCTTGCTTTGGGGATATTTTACTGAAAATGCTGCCTTTTGCATGGTATTGGGCACATCATTCCCAGTAAGAGACTGATACGCTGTGGTCACACCAGCCCCACATGCTGCATAGACTTGGAACACACGTGTAGTTTTTTGACCTTGTTTTTTAGTGGAAGGACTGAGTCATTTATGTGTTTATTTGTGATGTAAGGTGGAGGTAGGTTCTAGTTGTGATTCTTAATAGCAGATAGTTTTTACCACTGAAGTTCTCTTAGTATAAGGTTTTTTTCCCACTTTCACAGTGGAGTGCATAGTCCTGTTGTCCAGACACTGTTGACAGAGCATTTCACCCAGATCAGAATGAAACAATTTGACTGAAATGGATGAATTGTCTGTATGTGTGTTTGATACTTGAATTTTCTGTTAAGAAAAGTGTCTTCAGCCAGCACAGCTACTTGATAGCTGATAGGACTATTAAAACCATGCAAGTCAGGGATTTGACCCAAATTTACATTTCTCCTTTGAATTATTTGACTCTGAAATCATTGGGTGGAGCTGAAAACATGAATTGAACTTGCCATCACAAGCCCCTGACTTTCTCCAGCAAGCTATATTTGTTAATTTACAGTGCAGAAATGAACCTTTTAACTTTACACTGAAAGCAAATATTGATTGTGTTTCATATATATCTGGACTTTGCACAGGAGGGGAAAGCCTAACATTCCTGAAAATGGCAGCCGAGACACCCACAGAAGTTACAAAAACAGCTAAACAATTCGTCCTTAAGGAAGAGGTACAGCATGCTTGGGTTTGACATGTTTTGTTGTTAAGTAACAATTATTGTGAGTTTGTGGGTGCAGAGTACAAAATGCTGTAGAGGCTGTATGTTCATAAAAACCTACTCAACAGACAGAGCACTTCTTCCTGATTGTCAGAGAGTTTAAAAGATGTGACGTTCCTCTTTATTGAAATAACTATACAGGTTGTCAATGAGGAGAGAGAAATCTTATTATTAAGATTATTATGAATTATTTTAGTATAAAATTATTTTAAGCTGCTTTTCTTTTTTCGGATTTTGCATCTGTTTCTTGTATTGTCTGTTCAGGAGGTTTTTCAATGTTCCGAAATAATGCTGGTATCTCTGAGAGACTTTACAAATTGGTGGGTTATGAAACTCAGCAACAGTTTTCTATTTCAAACAGCTTTCTGTTTCTTTAAGATGGTAAACCACTAAGGGTTGCTTTAACATTTAGGATTGTACCACCTTTTATGTTTCCTGGAAGGATTTGAATTTAGATAATCGCCGTTTCAAAGACATCAGTAAGGAAGTAGTAAGAATAATATCAGTCCTAAGGAAGGATTCTGGAGGTACTTCATTCTTACTAGAAGCACTTTCACCCTACACTGCCTGTATTTGTTTCTGTTCCCTTTTAAGTGAATTCTTAGTAGTTAATCCTTGGTGTTGAGGCAGGTTTGGCAGTGTGCCCCTCTTGTTATAACACAAATGTGGTTTCTTTTATTTGTTCTTCATGGAGTGAACACAGTCTTGTAATTTCTTCCAGTTTCAAGGCACAAGGAAAGAAGAGATTTGTTTGGATTATATCTTTTCTCGTGGACATTTTTTAAATATGAATATTTCACAAGCATGAAGGATTTAATTTTTGTAAATTTTTTGGGTTTTCTATTAATAGCACGGGTTTTTGCATCAGCATTTTCATTTTATCCTATTTTTTTCTTGGTTTTGCTTGAGTTTTTTATGGGTTTGTTTGGTTTGTTGTTGGTTCGGGTTTTTTTGTAATGTTTCTTAGTTATCCTCTTTTAAAACAATGTACTCTTTGGTATCACTGGAAGTTTATAATTAGATCTTGCATATATGAAGCTATATATTTTTTTCAATCATTTTGTGGGCTTAATACAGAGAAGTGTTTACCCTCTCTCTGCCAGTGGCTCTTATATCAGAAGTGGTTCTGTAACTGCAGTAACTGTGTGGTCTGATGCTGGAATACTTTCCATGAAAAGTGGGAGCTGATCTTACTTGATTCTTCCTTTTTCTGGGAAGGCATATTCAGGCTGTTGTGAGCAGATATTCTTTACCCATCAAAGTAATAATAAAAATAACTCATTTTAAAACAAGTTACAATAAAAGAAGCAAACTGCAGGGCTAATATCTAGGGATTTTTCTCTTTTAAATTAATTACGTAAAAGATGAGGAAACATCATAGGGAATATAAACTCATTTAGCTCAGAAAAGAGATTTGGCCATAGTGTTAATGCCAAGCGCTCTCTCAGCAGCTCTCAGAATCCTGAAGGGGCAGGTATGTATCACTCTCACAGCTGCAGAAAACAGCAGTTACACGAGGCCACAGTCTGAGGGCAGGACAGGAAAAGTTTCAGGGTAGTTTGGTTTTCAGTCTTGCATGCTCAGCCTTTGGGCTGTGCTCTCTGCTGATGGGGCACTCGTGGGCACCAGTGCAGTTAAAGTCTGTGCAGCCCAGAGACCCTTATGGAGCTGATGTATTACCCTTGCAAAATCCTACTTAGAAAATGAAGATGTTCCAGTACGTAAAATCCCACTGAATTCATCAAAACTTGGTTATTAAACTCATGTTAAGAAAAGTTACTGTCTTGGGGTTATTTTTTATTCATATTCAAGAATTTAGAGTAAATTTTTTTTCTGTATTAGCAACAGGAATGCTGTTGCACATTCTTGGGTGTGTTGTGATGCTGAAATTTTGTCTTCAAAAGGATCTAAAAATAGTTGTGTTCTTTCTCCCAAATCTTTGGATTAATTTTATAATGTATTTAACAAAGAGTTCTTTATTTTAGGTAATCGTAGAAAGACAATGGTTGAAGCTTGCAGAAACAACTTATACGGATCCCTTTGGGAAAACCAGGTAATTGCCTGTCTGGTGTTCCAGATTCCCAATTGTACAGACTGGCCCCAGGCTAGAGAACATGAGCATTACAAACCCATCACTCCACACAAGATGAGAGTTATTCATTGTGAGGTTCCTTTGGAGTTCCTGCTGTTCAGGGGAAAGAAATTTACTCCAGCAGATGTGCAAGCATTTGGATTGAATTTGGCTCCTAAATCCTCCTGGGCATGTTGGACCCTGGATTGTCTTGCATTTCCAGTTCTTTGGAAAGATGCTACACAGAAGGAAGTTCTAGCTGTGCAACTACTCTGTGACAATCAGAGAGTCCATCCTGTGGCTTTTCTGGTTCTTCATTAAGGGTTCTTTTTTCCCTGTTGGTGGTGCTGGACCTTGCATATTATTGACAAATTAATGTCCTCTTGTGTGTTATTATTTCTGTCCAATTCTTTTGTACTCTTTAGTTTTGCTGTGTTTATGTAGGATTATGTACACGGCTTTAGTTCCCTCCCCTTAATGTGTTAGATTCTGTACTGATTGTTTTCTCTAGTGTCTCCCAGTTCATCAGCAAAGTATCGTCTTACAATTAGCAAGATTGGATCTTTTGTGTAACTAAAATTAACTATTTCCTCTCTCCTTCCTTAAGTAGGCAAAAGAAAATTATGCTACAGACATTTTATAGTGCCAGTGTATGACAGGGCCTGCCTAAGGCTGGTTGCTTCTTACAAGACCTCACTGTGTGATGGTACCTTTTGCTTTTAATGAAAGTAGCAAGGGTAGAAGATGATTTAGGTATTCATTTGTTCTTTTCTCTGTTTAAACAGAACTTGGGAAACTGTAAAGCGTACTGGCAACAAAAAAGGAGTTACAGCTGATGGTAAGACACTGGTGGCTTTTTTTGTTTGCATTTTTGCCCTGTAAAAGTGCTTCTGATAAGCTGACAGTTCAGATTTAGAGCTGGTCTGTTCCTGAATGAATGAGGCTGTAGAACAGGTAGCTTGGCAGAGCTGGCTATACCCCTGAGCTAATGAAATGCTAGCGTAAGTGCTGAAGAACCAGAACCTTACTGGTGGGAGTGCTTTCCCAAGATCATTGTGTTCACTTTAAAAGGATGGAGCACTTCCAAAGATATCATGGGTACCCTGACATGGAGTAGCTCACAAACTGGTGATTGGGTCTCCTGTTAGGGGTCAAGGGGTCAAGGGGCTCTTTGGGACATGATTTACACATGGAAGGAATATAGTAGAGAGTTCCCTACAGAGCCTTCCAAACAGTTTCTGCAGGCAGGAGAGCCCTTGCCTGAGGCTCAGTCTTCCTTGGTATGTGTGCCTCTCACATGTGGGGAGCTTTGAAGATCTCTCACCATGCATGGTATAAAGAGCTTAAATTCATCATTCAGGATTCTGGAGCAGGCATCTAAACATTGCTCAGAGTAGCAGTGTGTGGGTTCCTTTCCAGATCTCGTACTAAAATCTCACTTTCTGCTACACTCACATTCCATGTCCTTGTGTCTCCCATCGCTGCTGTAGGTGTAGCAGTGATAGCAGTGCTACAGAGAACCCTGCACTACGACTGCATTGTGCTGGTGAAACAGTTCAGGCCCCCAATCAATGGCTACTGCTTGGAATTTCCTGCAGGTACATGGCTGAAACATTGGGATGAGTCACATATGGTTCAGTGTGTTTAAATGTGCTTGGAGTGTCAATCTTTATATGTTTTATAGGTTATATGTATTTTATAGGTTAGACTTGATGATCTCCAAGGTCTTCTCCAACCTAGTTGGTTCTGTGATCTTAATGAAGCTCTAGCTGGAAAACCATGCTGAGCTCCATGTGCTATTCCAAAATAGAAATATTTGATAAGGAAAAAAAACAAAATAAGCTTGTTTTAGCAGATTGGAGAAAATTCCCTCCACTTCTCCTTTCTCTAAGAGTCAAAGCATTTGGCTTCTTTCCCTCATGAGAATATTAATGCCATTTTTGGGGAAGGCAAATATGTGTAGATAATCAGTTAAGGATATGGGCAGCAGCATAATGAATCCAGGGACTGGAATCCTTCCTAACATTTATCCCTCTGTAAAGACAGAGTAGTGAGGATGTTTCCCCTCTTCCATAAAGCTTGATTGATCTTGGGATGGGTACTGCAGTTAAGTGAGAGGCTTTTAATTGTTTTTGTGTATTATGTATCTCCCAGGCCTTATTGAGGAAAATGAGTCAGCAGAAAGTGCTGCACTTCGAGAGCTGAAGGAAGAAACTGGCTATAAAGGGGAAGTCATTGAATGTACTCCAGGTCTTTTGCTTTTATTTATTTTTTCCCACCAAAGCTAATTCTGTCTTGGTGGCTACTCTAAATGTCTAAAACGCTCTAAACCAAAGGGAAAATCCAAGCAGCAAAGCCTATGCAGATTAGCAGGGTAGCATCTCATGGCTGGAAAAGTGAAACTTCGGTCCTTGATGTGCGTCAGTTGCTGAACTTCTGTCTGAAGTAAAAGTTTGATGTCTGTAGGGAGGAAAATGCTATTAATTAAGGTCCTTTACACAAAACCCAATTATTCAAGCTGTGATTTGGCATTTTAGTGTAAAGGTCTAAATTGCTGGACTTCTGTAAACAGCATCTGTGAACTTAGAAAAAAATAGCTGCCTGATGCAGAGGTCACCCTCCTGTCAGCTGTGGGGAGGTGACTGTGCTTGGGTTCTCCAGCTGGAAAGAAGAAAGGAGAGTAATTGGAGTAAATTCAGAGATCCTTTGGAACATGGTTGTTCCAATGCCATGCTTCCAACATAAGATAAAATGGCAATAAAGAAGGCAAAATGAGGATCATAAATCAAACTTGAGAAGGTAGGTGAGGCAACTTAGGTGGGATTTCAAGGAAATGTCATTGCAGTTGAGACTTGTCTCTCAGCTACTCGGTACAACTGCATGCTGGGGATTAAGAGAGGCTGGAGACAGGTGATGGCAAAATTAGACCCCAACAGACTGAGGAAGTCTGTAAGGGGTAGTTTACAGTAAATCTTGAGTCTGTGGAATAGAAAGTAAACTTGGCTGCTGAAGACTAGTGTTACCAGGGGTCTGTAAAAAAGCTCAGTTACAGACACATTACTTCTAAGAACATGTGAAAACAAAGTTTTTGGTACTCTTACAGCATGAATGTCTGCCAAATATACATTCTTCTATTGTATCAGATACATTTCTGTGAAAGCTTTTGATAAAATGTCAAGGTGCCTGACTCCTGCTTTGAAAATGAACCTCTCCTCTCTCAAATGTACTTGTTGGCAGCTCTGTGCTTGGACCCAGGTGTGTCAAACAGCACCACACACATAGTGAGTGTCATCATTAATGGAGATGAGGCTGAGAACACGAGACCTAAGCAAAACCTTGGTGAGTTTTGTACCATTTATTTGAAAATTTTGAGAAGATAACAAAACAATGGGTTTAAAACAATTAACCCCACCACTGCATCTCTTCTGGCCTAGCTGATTTGGATGCTGCACATCCTTCCAATCATACCCTGCAGTCTAGATGAGCAGAGTGTGTCTCTGCTGAATTCACTGGAGAAGCCCAGATGTGAAGTGTCAGCTGTGGCACACTCAGAATAAAACATTTTGGTGCCAAATTTCAGTGAGGGCCATAAGCACTTGTGAACCTAGATACTGCTCTCAGTTGTAGCTTCACTCCGAAGTAATTAGTGTCAATCACAGTCAGTCAGCCATCAAATGCTTTTTAGTTGTAAATTCTAGTGTATTTCAATCCCTTAACTTCTTACTTCTTTTTTCACTTGCAGATGATGGAGGTATGTAATGTGACTGTGTTCCCATTGACAATAAGGTCAAGTGTGATCTTCGTATGGCAAGTTTTACTTAGAAAAAGTCAGTTAAAACTGGTTTTTATTTGTGCTTGGGTAATCTCTTGACCCTAATCAAATGTGCCTGAGGTTGACTTTGGCCTAGATGCAAATTCCTGTGGGGCATGATTGCGTCAATTATCTTTCCAAGTATTGCACCTATAGCACCAGTATTACAGGAAATTCAAATTAATGAACCCCCCACAGCTATAGGTCAAGCCCCAAAGACAAATAATTCAGAGAGACAGGGGAGGGGTAGGCCAACATTAATTCATCATGAACAAACCCTTTGAGATGGTTTGGTCTTGAAATGCATCTCCAATCCATTCCAAGAGAAGCCAAACAAAAGTCTCCTTCAACAGTGTATTTTCCATTCTCAAAAGGGAGGTTTCTGCTTTTAGGATTCTAATCCTTCGTAGCTGTCAGCTACTTTTTTCTCAACTATTTCCCAGCTTCTTTCTGCCAAACATGTGTTTTAAGGAACCCAGTCACTGCCTTCCCCCATTTAATTGACTTTTTTTTGATAAGGCTTACAAGTTTTGGATGGTGATGAGCATTAAATCAGTTTCTTTCCCCTTCTAAAATGCAAGAAACAGAACACAGAGGTGAATTTCTCTACTGTTCACTAATTTAAGCGTATGTAAATCTTTTTCTTCTCTCCTAGAATTTGTGGAAGTTGTTTCACTCCCAAAGAACGACCTGCTTCAAAGGATTGATGGTAAGAGCTTTCTGACACATTAAATGCACTAACTTGAGCTTCAGGAATCCCTTTCCTTCTCAGGGCTCCTTGTGGTATTTCACATCCTGGAATACTGTATGTTAAGCAAAAAGCTTTGAGAGACCTGGCCAGGTATGAGAGTGAGTCATAGCAGTAGGTGTTTGCAGTGTCTAGAACACTACTTATCTTCATTTTAGCAAGGACTTACATTTCTGTAAAGGTGAGGTCTTAAGAGCATCTCATAATTTTTTTCTTTTATTTTCAGAACTAGTAGCAGAGGAACATCTGGCAGTAGATGCCAGGGTTTATACTTACGCATTGGCTCTGAAGTGTGCAGCAGAAAAACCGCTCCAAGTTCCTTTTATGAAGTTCTAGAACTGGACAATGAGAAATTCAGTTGAAAACTGCCCCAAGTTGGGTGATTTAGAAGTACAGCTGTTCTTGTAATCAAGGTCCTTTGCTTTACTTGTAGAGCACAAAAAAGCATTTGTGGAATGGTTCTGATCTTTTTATTTGGAATTATGTAACTGACAAAAAGCATTTCTTCTAACTGCTCTATCAAGCCTTGACAGAATATCCATAATAAAAATACTGTTTAATTTTCAGAATGGCTTGTTTCTCACTAGACTCCTCTCTGCACTTACAATTCAATATATAAGAAAGAGGCTTAGTTAACTGTGGTTGGTGTTGTTACCACCATGGTTCCAAAGGAGCGCAGATGGCAGAACAAGCACAGGTTTCTCTCACTCACACAGCACTCAACTCCAAACACCTGGAGAGGGGAGAGCTCATGGTGGTCTGCAACTTCCTCATGATGGGGAGTAGACGGGCTGGCAGATCTCTTCTGTCTGGTGACCAGTGATAGGACCTGTGGGAGTAGCCTGAAGTTGTGTCAGGGGAGGTTTAGGTTGGATATCAGGAAAAGATTCTTCACCCGCAGGGTGGTTGGACACTGGAACAGCTCCCCAGGGCAGTGGTCGCATCACTGAGCCTGACAGAGTTCAAGAGGTGTTTGGACAATGCTCTCAGGTGAATGGTGTGACTCTTGGGGTGTCCTGCACAGGGCCAGGAGTTGGACTCAGTGAGTATCTTGTGGGTCCCTCCCAACTCAAAAATCATAGAGTCATAGAATATCCTATGAAGTAGTAATTTTCTGTGACAGGAGCAGGCACAGCAACACAGAACACTGTGTGCATGCTCTGGCTTCAGTGTTTGAAACAGCAATTTTAAGAACTTCCTGTTATGATTCAGACATGCAGATACTGTTTGCTTCTCCCAGCCCTAACTAAACTATGCAGAAAGAGACAACTGTTTTATTTGGCCTAAGATAATGACTATGACAACACCATCCACTGATGCAAACCAGAACTGTGTAAGCCCAGCCAGGGGATCCTGCTGAAACACTTACGTGCCCTAAGAGGGCACAGCCTTGCAGTTTTCCCTCTCCCGAGGACACATCCGTGTACCCAGGCTGCACCTTCACTCGGTCAAATCACTTCTAGGTCCATCTTATCCCAAACAAACCCTCAGTGCATCTGCACACAGTGGGCTGCTACTAATTATGTAAACAGCCACCGCTGCTGAAAGGTCAGGATCCAAGAGTTTTAATAAACACATGTCAAAATCAGTCTTGCCTCTGAAATAGAGCAGGATGAGCATGCATAATTAGGGAGACTTTCTGAAACAGAAAACTGCTTAAGATTTTCTTACCTTCACAAACAACATGAAGTTACTTTCAAGTTAAG
Organism: Corvus brachyrhynchos; assembly: GCF_000691975.1. Taxonomy (NCBI): domain Eukaryota; kingdom Metazoa; phylum Chordata; class Aves; order Passeriformes; family Corvidae; genus Corvus; species Corvus brachyrhynchos. Next base: position 1,929,684 of record NW_008239288.1, read on the forward strand.
TGTCAGAGAAGACAGAAGAAATGTGACATCAAAGGGAAAAAATAATTGATTACAGCAGAGTAGAAAAGCTCAATGACTTTAAGGGGAGGAATCTTGAGATTTGTTTTTCAATTGAGACTGCTAAAAATTAATCAGAATTATATTCTAGAAAGAAAAAAAAATAAAGATTAAAAAAGGAGCCTTCTAGACCTACCTCCCTAGCAAGGCTTGTTAGAAATTATCAAAGACTGCACATGAATTGCATCTGGCACAGGTAAGACACAGGAGAGAGTTTAATTAAATAAGTTTATTGTCTAACGCTTACAGTT
>NW_008239288.1:1930068-1943897 GCF_000691975.1 Corvus brachyrhynchos
TAGGAACCAGGCCTTGTTCCTTAGACTCACAAAAGCAAAGTGGACATGAAGTTTCAGTGGCACAGTTTTCACAAGTACATGGTTGAACAGAACTGCTGGGCCGCCCTGCCAGCGTTGACAGTGGCTGCCAGGCTGCCCCACAGGAGGCCTGGGGCAAGAACCTGACTGCCCCAGCCGCAGCAGCTCCACCACAGAACCAGTTCACAGGTGAGATGAGTATCAGCCGCCGGCAAAGTGCTTGCCCACCCTCAGAGCTCAGAGAAAGGTGCCTGGGTGGAGGCACCGCAAAGGAATAAGGGCTGCTGAGTTCAGTGGTGGGGAAATGTGAGTTAAAAAAGTATAAAAAATTAATGTAAATTACAGATACAAATAATGTCAGGAATACTGGCATGTGGCAATCTGAACTCAGGTTTTTTGTTTTTCCTATTAGGGACAGGGAAATTAATTTAACATTTTACTGCTGTGTGCAAAGACGTTTACCACTCTCAAACTGATACATTTTACCATCTCACTGTAGTAGTGTCTGAACAGCAAGGTAGATGAATTGTTTCCAGCATTACAGGCAACACTAGATAATAATACTTAAACAAGATAATGTAAACTTTATTCTTAAGGCAGCTGGTACTAATGCTGCACACAGGCATCGCTCAATGCCCATTACAGTAATGGGACATGTAGCACTTGAAAACAAGTAGAAAGAAAATAGCATTATTGGACTAAATGACGCATGTTGTCAAAATACTTTCCCTTTCACATGAACCATGAAATATTTGGACACCTAGAAAAATAATGCACCTACTCCTCCAACTTCAGCCTGTTCTTTTACAAATATTTCAAAATACTGATAAATAATAGTGACTGCAAGCAGAATGCCAGTGCCAGAGCCAATGGCTCCTAGAAAGTCAGCCAGTACTGAAAGGGCACCGATGCACAAACCACCAAATGCAGCTGCTGTAGGGATGTATCTGCAAAAAGGAAAAAACAGGAAAGAAAAACGTAAAAATCAAGGTATCTATCTTTTACAAATATGGAAGAGATTCAATTCAAATTATCTCATTATACCACTTAAAAAAAGACACTATAGGTTAATCTCTAATCTGCTGCTATAACTTCTTTTGCATAATTAGGAAAAGGCAACAGCGGAATGGGAACAATCTTTCCTTTTGCAGTGGAAACAGGTATCAGATTTTTCCGAGAATCTCTGCTCTGGTTGACACTTCCCCAGCACTCTTCACCATCCACCTGGAAGTCAGCATTTCCTTACCTGTTAAGCTCATGAACCATTGAAGTATCCCTGTGGCCTCTCATCACCATTTGCTGTTCTTTGAGTTGCTTGGCAACCTGCAGAAAACATTATTTTATGAAACTGCTGCACTGTTTCACAGTCACTTGATGTTTACTGGGATAACAACCATCACTCAGTAGCTGGTCAGTTCTAAACCAGAAGCACTGTTTGAAAACAATTAAGGTAGAACACCTACATCTTTTGCTGATGAGCCAGACACCTCAATCCAAGTCTTGGAGAAGAATGCACAGGATCCCAACATAAATATTATATAAACTATTACATGGACAGGATCCTCAAATATTGCACCCATGGATTCTGGAGGGGACAAGTAGTAGCACAGGCCACCAACAGGGTAAGAGCGAGCAGGGCCACCTCCACTGACGTCCTGAGAGGGGAAGAAAAAGGCAGTTAGTTTTCTCACAGACATCCCACATTCCTGTCCTGTATTTATAAAGGAATTCCTGTTCAATGTTTATAAGTTTTTATCTACAAATGTTAAAAAGTAAGTATTCCAGTTGGTTAAATACCAAGGTTTCACATCTAAGTAAAAATGCAAATAATTTTATGCAGCTAAAATGTGATAAATACTTACTGCCCACTGTCCCAGTAAGTTCACCAAGAAGTTGCCACTAAAACGAACAGACAACATCTGGGAAATGACGTAGAGGTTTGACACTAAGGCAGACTGCAGAATGATGGGAATGTTGGAGGTATAGAACAGCTTGATGGGATAGCTGCTGTACTGCCCACGGTATCGTGCAGACTTGATAGGTAAATCCACTCGGAATCCCTGTGGCGAAGAACACAAATGCACCAGGGTTAACTTCCGAGACACAAGGAATTCCCACTATGCCCCAAAGCTATTCCTGACCATGCAGTTCTTGCTAGATAAACATGGAGTGCAAGGTCTGAGACAGTAGAGCCCAAAGGCTTTCTGCTACAGCCTGGATTACAAATTTTACGGACTTCAAAGTGTTACTGGTTGGTTGTATTACATTCTTTTCACGTAAACATGGTTTCTCATCTGCTAACTGGTACTCCTGTAAAATACATTTTATAGAATAGGGGTTGATAAAAGCCTGTAATGGCTTCTAACTCAAGTAACCAGTTACCAGCAGGCTCTTGTGTAGTAAGCCCAGTTTTCTGTTTTCTGGGGCAGGATCCTGTGTGAGTACACCCAAGAAAAACCACATGAACTTGAAAACCTGGTATTTCTTTTCTTTTTTTTTTGATTGCCAGCATTCAAACTCAACAACTTAAAAAAAAATTTCAAAATCACATTTTAGCTCCCCCCAAAATATCTTCATATGAATCCTCCTTTAGTGTCCATTTTAGTAGATACTTAAGATTTAGAAAGAAACACTAATTAAATGTTTCAAGAAAATTAGGGAAAAACTGGTAAGCTATGCAGTCTTCTAGAACAAATCTGTAATACACACCTCAAAGAAGCAAAGTTCTCCAGCTCTGTCCAAAAGTATTCTTTGAAGTCAATGATGAATATTAAGAATATTATTGGTGTGATGCAACCATTGCAGTACCAGCATCCATTTTATTAAAAATATTCTCATAATATGTATGGCATTTAATGGAATGTGAGATTACACGCTGAGTGCAAGTAGGCCTGACTGTAAAATCTAACAGCTTTACAGTCACAGAGATAATTGTTACTGAAATAACAACACTGAAATAAAAAGAGTTTGTTACTCAAAGCTAAGATACTTCAGTTACTCTGGCTTAAACCTTCCCATCTTTTCCCAATGACTGCAGTGTCCAGGATCCATGTGCACTTCTACCTCTGCAGAGCTGCTGTGAGGAGTTTTACCTGGAAATAGATGACTACAGCAAACACAAACACTGTAGCAATCAGGTTCATGAGATTGGGCAGATTCTGTCGGTAAAAAGCCTCCCGCAAAGCCCGGACTTTGTCGGTTCGTGTGGCCAGGAGATGGAATAATGCAATCACAGCACCCTCAAACTCTGTCCCTGCATGAAGCAAAAAAGTGAAAGAAAGGTTAATCTCCAAATTAAAAACATTTAAAAAGAAGTACCTTTCTTTTGGAAATTTTAAGTATGACAAACAGAAAATTTGATACGACAGGACATGGATCCTGTTATAACAAATATGTCACAATACAGAACTCTTTTTTAGCTTATGGAATGTAGAATGATCTAAAAAAACATTATTCCTGGTTAGAAAAGCCAAAAAACCCCATCAAAGTCACACACATGGAAGAATGCTCCCTTCCTTCCTTTTCTGGGAGCAGGAGGATGTTTGGAAGGAAGAAATAATAAACAAGGTGAAAAACAACTTTTAGAAGAACAGTAATAAAAATGCAACAGAACTACTAAGAATTAGGTTCAAATGAAAGCAAACTAAAAACATGGCTCAGGATTTCAAATGAATGCAGTAAACTACTTAATTCCTTGATGCTGTATCTTAAAGTGGTATTTCAGGGGTCTCAGAACAACCAAATGTTGTTGAAGACCGGCTGAGGAATGAAGAGATTGCAGTCTCTGAAGAATCAAACCAGCTTACAGTAACTCAGAGGCACCAACTACAAAAGTATCCTATAGCCACAAACAACAGCTGGATCACAAACAACTCCTCTGAATGTACAGTATTTCCTGTCTTCTCTATTTCCATGGACTAAGTGATGATAAAACAAGACTATTTCAGTTTGGAAATCCAAAAATTTTCATTCAAAGGACTTCAAGTCCCATTTTAACTGCTGCACTTCAAATCAGCCAAGGCAAACTTGTACCAATCTCCATGTAAATCAGACATTTTTATCTTCAATGTTAATTGGACAACTGACTTCAGAAGCCAATCATGACACTAAAACTTTTTTTTTTAAATGCCATCCAATAAACTTCTGATAGTTAGTGTGTAGTATACACCCACTGAAACATGTTGTGACTGACTGTAACTGCACACATACCTCTGCCAGTGTTGATGGTAGTGGGACTGAAAGCTTTCCAGACAATGGTTTCACAGATATTGGTAGCAATAAACAGGGAAATACCAGACCCCAATCCATAACCTTTCTGTAGCAACTCATCTAGCAGCAACACAATCAAACCAGCCACAAACAGCTGTGAGAAAAGAAACAAAACTGAGCAGAAACAAGAATAAATCAAGTCAAGAGCTGTGTATTAATTCCCTGCTTCAGTATTTTCATCATGTTGGAGAATGATCATTAAGTGTTTCATCTAAATGTCATTCATGCAGTGTTTCTGCCCTCTCACATACCAAGGCCTGTACATCTCACCTGGCAATGAGCTCTGTGCCTTTTTTCAAGGCAGACACAACAAACAGATTACTCAGTAATAACTTTTTTTCTAAAACAATGTTTAAGTTTGTGCATTTACTGCTTTGTTCTACAGGAGAATGTCTCAAAGCTGCAGCTGTGCCATTTAGTGAGAATTCCTCCACAGCGTTGAACAGCAGCCACTGTTTCCTAAGTCCACCAATTCCTGTATTTTCAATTAAGCAGCCACCCCTACCTGAAATACTTTTGATACTAACTACCCCACCACTCTCCTCCTTTATGGAACATTTAGAATTTCTCATATATAGACAGATAAAATGATGATGTTTTACAGCATTAAAAATAAATAAATTGAAGTCACCCAGACATAGGAAGATTTTTCCTTCCAGCTATACTGTATCTAACCAGTCTCAGTTACACACAAAATAGCTCATTACAAACCTGAATTATAATAAGAAGACAAATTCCAGCACCCATTTCAGCAGATCTCCATACATTCCCGTCATCACCTACACAAAATAATCATCCCAAATACTAAAACAAGAGAGAAAGCAAATCCTTTAAAAAAATCTGAAGTCACCTACCAAAGAAATCTCATATCTAGTACCACTTAGGCAGGCTGCTTTCCCAAGAATAAAAATACACTCAGTAATTTTAGTTGGAACACTTCTTACATTTCTGAGCTCCATTGAACAAGGCTCTGTCTTTCGGAGTATCACCAACTTCAATGATCTTTGCTCCTGCCAGCAGCTGCATGATCAAACCTGATGTCACAATGGGTGAGATACCCAATTCCATCAAAGTACCTAAAAAAGAAGAAGAATTAATACAATTGCCATTCAAGCAGCTCTCCTAAAGCATTAGGTCTCTTGAAAGGTTTTTGACCTATAAAGTTTACTTTTAATAATGCTCCCAATATGTATATTCCTGTACAGGTATGACAAAGACAGTTATGGCCTCACAAAAGGCTGCTGTGTTAAAATCTGTAATTTTGAAGGCAGCATGGAAAACCCATATAGCTTTTAATTACAAATATTTTTGTGGAACCACACTAACACTGAAGGCCAATGCACGCTGAACTCAGCTTTTTTTGGCATATCCTCAAGGAACCTTTCACTGGACAGCATCTTGTCCCTGGTTGTTTATTGTGTCAGTGTTTCAATGTCACATTTTCCAAAAGTTTAGTTTTGCAGATCCACAGTTTCTGAGAACATTGCCCTTGGAATCACTGACTCTAGTTTAGGATTAAATTAGTTCTTAACAAAACAAAGACTGTCATTAAAATGTTCTTACTCTGACAACTCACTGGCACAGTGTCACTGAGGTATCAACTTCCAAGTGTATGCAATTCAAAGAGGGAAAGCATTAAAATAATTATTATAATTTCGTTCTTTCATACTTGTATCCTGGAGTTTACATGTTAAATATTACATCACCTCTCATGGAAATCTCTATTCCTCCAGCAGCTAGAAAATTAGGATGTCAAAAACTTCAGCATTCATCTCACATCCTCCAATGACTTCTAGTCAGTTGACTTAAGTGAAAATTCACTTTCCCACTCCTGCTTTTTACTGCTGTCTCCCTAGCCTTTTCTTGGCCACTGTTACCATTCTGTCTGGGTAGTGGGCAGCATATTTAGTATCATACACTGCTAGGGATGCACCAAATTCTGCAAATTCTGAAGTAGAGTTTGAAGCAGAGAACTTCTTTACCTTACTATCCTCACTCGTGTGACAAAATCTGCTACTCCTAAGTAAGGAGTACCTTCACATTAGAGGGTTCCAGTGATTTTCTTACTTCCAGCCAATTTTCCAAGCTCCAGATGAGATCAGTGTCCTCATTTAGAGTCACGCATGACTGGTCACCCATCTTAAGTTTCAGACTTCTAGCATTAGCTTGAATTTTCTTATACATCTGGTTGTGTTCCACTTTACTCTTCTAAAATAAGTTAGTTTGGTTTTGCTAAACTTTATGCCTAATCATCTCTGCCTTTAGCTTTTCCACCTAGAAAATTACTCACCCATAACACTGCCAAACTATTATGAAGTGTAACTGACTTGCACAGGTGAGGGATTTCCTAATCAACACCCTCATACTGCACATTAGTGCAGTTCCGAAATGGAAAGCCAGAAGATTCCCTGTTCCATATATTAGTTAGACTGCTCTAAAATCCTGAATGCAATCATCCCAAAACTTGTCAATAAATATTAATCTCATCTGCATCTCAAAGAAATCCTGTTCTTAAGACGAAACATGCCTCAAGTACCGATTTTAATTACATCAGTGCTAAGAACTTTACGAAGTCTTCCAGCCTGATGTCTGGGTTGTGTGGAATTTAACAGCCAACTGTTTTTCTCCTGGTCTGTTTATCCCGATAGGAAGCAGAGGAAAGAGTAAGTACCAACCTCTGTTTGATGCAAGAATGACTCGCATCCAATAGAAGGGGTCTGCAGAATCTGATGACATGATTCCAAACAAAGGGATCTGTCAAAGAGCACAACAACGTTGAACAGATACACACAATTAGCATTCATTAATACAAAAATCTTAGCATGTAATGCTTCAACTGTTACACTGTTTAAATTTTTTTTTAATTAAACTAGAGGTACCATCTCTTTCAATCCTCCAACAGGGGCATAACTCAGAGGACTAAACTAAGACCCTTCTACAGGAAAAAACAGAAACCCCTAGAAAGAAGAAGTTTAAATATTGAAATTCTAGAGACAGAAATATGTTTTGAAAAATCCCACACAGAACTGTCAATGCTAGACAAGTTCATAAAAAACTTCCAATATTCTGTATGTCAATATTGAGGGATTTAGAGCTCTTCAATAAAAAGAGCTTCCCAATCACCAAAACAAGAGAGTAGGAATCCAGGCAATCTTCGAGATCAATTTCTGAAAACTCTAGTCTGCACCATCTGTTTTCCTTATACAACTACTATAATCTCTCATATAGATTCAATACTCTAATTATGCATACATCCAGCTGCTAGTAAACACAGATAAACGACATTACTTTCTAGCTCTAGTATCATTCCCACTTTCTCCTTTCAAAAAAATGGTAGGTACAAGAGCTGGGTTTTAGCCTTTAAACAGTCCTTCGGAGCTGAAATCAAAACTATTAAACTATTGCCCTGCTGTCTGCAATGGCTGTATTAATAAACATAAGCTAAAAACCCTGATTCTCAAATGTACAGTTAGTTTTAAATCTTGCAAGAGGTCTACAAGTTCTAAAAAATGTATATCAAGTAATAAATGGATTCTCATTTTCTTCAGTATCCAGGTATTCTTTAAAGAAAAACAAAAAAACCCTCCACTGTTTACATCCCAAGCACAGGTTCTAGGAACACCTACAACTATGAGTAATAAGGATTACATAAATGTTTACAAAGACAGGCATTTTGGAGGGGTTTTAACTAACAACTTTACCAGGATATTCACAAAAAACAAGTTCTAAATGTCAACTTAAACACTTCACAGAAACATTTTCCTCCAATCTTTACAATCCATCAACTTGTTGAAGAGGAATTTGGTAAAAAGTCACTTTGATTCAGTTTTCACACTTGTGAGTGCTAAAATTTAAATGTAGCTATGAACAGAGGGTAAACAATGCATTGAATTGCTCAGTTTGTTTATGCTGCTCAATAAATAATTATCTTGGCTGTTTACCCTGCAGCCATTATCATCATTTGACAGGACCTTTGTAACAAGAAAAAAAGTTATGCATTTCTGACTAAATAAAAAGCATTAGTTTCTAAAAACATCTATGATCAACAATCAAGAGATTATAGAGATTTCAGAGAACCACGTTTTCTGAACTGAACTTTAAATACTTTAACATAATAATAAAACCTGAAACTGGTAGGTCAATATGAGACACTCATGCTTTCAGTATACTTCTTATGTACAGAACACACATTTTCTGACACAGACAACATCAATACCTACCTGGCAGCACACTAAGAAAATGAAGAGTGTGATGGCTGTCCATAGTACCTTCTCTCTGAACTGGATCTACAGGACAGAGCAGAGATACAGATGTGTTCACTGTATACAGAACTTCCACTGCACTCTCACAACAGTACTAAATGCTGTTATCATTCAGAATTCAATGCAAAGATATCAAACCAGAGAGCATCACTCCTCATTGGAACTTACTTTTAATATGATTTCAGATTTGAGAGAGAGAGACAAAGGTAACTTATGTGGGACTGGCAGACATTCAGCCACTAGACTATATTTTATCTACAGTATTCTAATACAGTGGGTATTTACAGAAGAGCAACAGCATGGCTAAAATCATGGACTTACCAGAGCAAACATGAAAGATTAATGCAAAAAACTTATCTTCAGTTCTTAGTGCTCTAGGCTTCAACAGAAGTTGTGTAAAGCTGGGTTACTAAACTAAAGCACTATAAGTTTTTAGAGGAACTGAACTGTTGTGAAGAGAAGTGATAAAAACAAGAAGAACCATGAGTTTTTGACAGCAATTCAGAATATTTAGAATTAAGTTCTTCAAAGGAACATAGAGGAAGTTTTAAATTCATCATTATGTTCATGGACATAGATCACAAAATGATTTTTAAAGATTCTTTGTTTTCCTCCAAAATATTTTTATTGATGTAGGTTATCTATTACTTTAAAAAGAATGCCAGACCAATGATCACTAGTCATTATTTAATTGAAGAGAATCTCAGGGTCACAACATTTGAGGCACCTGTAATTAGTGCCAGGTACAAGAAGAGAGGAATCACAAGATTTAAGTTTGAGCCAGAGGATTCCTCAAAGCATGAGACAGGAAGAAATGCACTTGAAGAGAGCAGAGAGAGCTGAGATGCAGGGTTATGTTCAAGTTCCCACCTCTCCTCCAGGGACTGTAAACCTGAGGGTTAAGTGTGTTCACCGCAGACAAGTGTAGAGCAGCTACTAAAACATGACATGAACTAACACATAAGAGAGATACAGCAGAAATGGTTGGAGCTCTCTGCCTCCAACCACTGAATCTGCCTGTGGAGAAGTAATAAGAAAAAGGATTAGTGCCTGGTTTAATTGGTACTGAACACCCACAAATGAGCAACTACAAACCAATGCAGCAGCAGCACAGGTCCTCAAGCAAAAGGAAACCCAGAATGTAGTCTACATCTTTATAAGTGAAACCATGCACTTAGAAGCAAAATAATCCAAGTAATTTAATTTATTTCCTGCTACTGCCTCACTCTTAAAAGAGGACAGATGCTAAAAATACTTACAGCACAGAGTTATAAAAAGAAAAATAGTGACAGCAGGAAATAAATCCAAACAAAACGTTGTGTTAGACTATGCAGTGCTGACCCACTTTACCAAGTCTGAACTCCACAATTCAGATTTTAAGCATAGCCTTCTAAAACCAAAAATGCTTAACCAACTTATCTCTACAGCCTCACAGTTAACATTGGCTTCAGAGGCATCAGTGAAAGTCTAAAACTGCTCTGGTTCTCCCTGTAACTGTGGTGAGTAAGAGCATTAGAGGAATTCTGCATCACCCAAATCACAGTTGTTCACAAGGAAAACAGTCTCTATGAGTAAAGAAGACAAAAAAGAAAAAGGAGTCATCCAAATCCGTATGTCAGGAATGGCAAAATACAGAGTGGTACCAAAATATTCTAGCCACAAATGCTAACAAGCACAGGGACAGTAAATTTCACCATCTGATCTGATTCAATTGGACATTTTCTTCCTTTGATATTTTCCTTAAATCATGTGAAAATGAAGGGACTTGAGCATTATCATCTTAGTGCTCTGAACAGTGTGTTCTTCTTAGAAAATCTGTGCATGAGGGAAATAGGAGCCCATTCTACTAACTACAAAAGTAGCAATCACTTTTGCTAATCAAGTTGGCCAAAACACAAAAGCAACACTCCCTAGAGACAGAAGAAACCACTTCCCTCATAACAATAATGGCAAAATGATTCAGTGAGGGTCCAACTGAATCAAAACATCATCTTCACTTAACAATCAATACATGTTTAATGAAAATTAATCTCTTTTTCTATTTGGTTATCTAAATTTCTTGTTCTGGCCCTAAACCAATCCACTAAAACCATTACTGGTCATATCTGCCTGTGACAGCTTGCAAGAAAACAATAAATTATAGAGAATTGGAGTTACATGGAATGACCAAAATCACTTTACAAACTACACAGAAACAAGGAACATGACTGAAAATGGTCTTAGGGCTCTTCAGCCTAGGAAAGATGTTCCAAATTATATTTTCACTTTAAATTTGTACAAAGCTGGCAATTGGCAGCCATTGTCTAGACAGCAACCTAAATAGCAGTAAAGACAAAGTGACCCAAATAGACAGGACAGGAATCTTGGCACCTCTCTGAGCATCCTTCATCTGCTGATAGACAACAAGGACAGATCAAGCCCCTCTTCCTCTCTGGCAAACAGCATCTGCCAGTGAGTTTTAGAGAAACATCAGTATCTGTAGGTTTGTGTCAGCTTTCTCTTCTCACTCATCTCACGAGACAAAAATGGGATGGCTGTAACCAGCTAATCACGATATGCCATAAATCAGCACCAAAAGATTGCACCAAGGTTCCCCACTGCAGAAGCAAAGATGGGCCCCTGCCACCCAGAGCTGGTGCATCCAAGCCTCAGCATGCGGGTCTGGCTCTGGAGATTCCTGCTCTGAAAATGCCTTTGTCTGACCTAAACAATTTGTTTAGAAATCCATCCCAAGGCTGAAAGATGCTGGAAAGCAACTAGGTAAGACAGATGGATCAAAGAGCCAGGGGGCAAATCCCAGTCTTAAAAAAATCAGTTCCAGAGGGCCATAATCATCAGTTTTTACTGCATCTTCTCCATTTAATCCAGCAGGCTCAGCTGTGGTCACTGGCACAAACACTTCTGAATCCAGTCCTAGCTTTTGGAAACCTCTCATTAACCAAGGAGGATCCTCTGGGATGGTGTCATGCTCCCAGTTAAGCATTTCCTTTTAAGAACATAAAAAAACAACATTTAGCTCTTAAGGAATTTTCATGGAAGTCATGACAATATTAAGTCAATTTGTTACTCTAATTAGATTGTCACCTGAGCAATATGTGCTTGCTTGAGTTTTGAAAGTAAAAAATGGTGTTTGGTTGGCCTTTTTTTTTGGACAAGGCAGTTCTCTTCCTGATCTGTAGAAATTACCTATTTTTAATCTAGAAAATGTGCCAAGAAATGGAAGGAGTTTCAAGGGCTAGAGGACTAGAGAGATCAGCTGTAAGTGATCTGAGTTCATTGATTTCAGATCAAAGAGAAACATTACATCCAGTAGGTGAACAGGGAGCAATTACCTGAACTGTACCACAGATCACTTTCCCACTTCAGCAAGGTGAATCATAGCTATGGGTGTAGGAAATACTTTGTGGGAAGAATTAAATTTGTGTTTCCTGATCTAAAGAAAAATTATTTTCCAAGTAATATACAAGCCAGCTCAAAGTCAACAGTAGGATCCACAGAAAAACAAAGCTTGAAAACTCTGTTCTAGTATATTAAAATACATCACACTGAGCTGAAACTAAATAAACTTAATCTAGAATTGAGATTTTAAAAAAATGAGTTAGCATAATTACTAAAGGGAACAACTTACCAGAATTCATCATCACAGTAATGTTTTACCTTAACATGGGTTTCCCCTGCTCCAAAGAATATGTTCTACTTTAGGGCCCACTGTCAGTATCTATGTTGGAGCCTGGACTAGAATATCACAATATTCCCTCCTCTGTGAACTAATAAATGTAAGAACATAATGTGGCACTCACTTTTCTTTCCGGTTTCTGGATTTCAGGTAACACTGCACAGAATGGCTTAATAACTTCTAAAAATTTTACTGTTCCAGAAAAACAAACACACAAACACAAAAGAAGACAGAAAAATATATTAATGAACATTTATGAATTTATAAAACTTCACAGAACTTAGTTTAGCTTCCAAAACTGTCTGAAAACTAATACCCTCTTCTTAAAACAGCTGAAAACAGGGCAAAAATGTGAAATAGAATTCTCGTTCTAACCAGATTTGGCCCATTCTTTTTATCACAGCTGGAATGATTTTAGAGAAGTGGTACTGTATGTATCACCAGAAGTGAACTGAATTGTATTCCATCTAAAAATAAATGACCTAGTATCAGTCTGTGCTAGTTAAACACAGAACGATACTGACATCAAAAGGTACCCATGTAGAGATTACAATCTTGTGTTTACTGAAGTATTTAGCTGAAAAAATAATTCCGTTATTAAGATATGTTAAGAAATTGTAATTTAAATCAGCGGAACACTTATTCTGATTGGAACTTCAGGGGATTTTATTTTAGCTTTTAATATATCTCTCTTCACAGTTTCCCCTTTAAAAACACAGAAAAGCTCAACACTGTGAGCAGTTTTTCTGGGAAAAAAATTAAACCAGTTTAAAAAAAAAAAAAAAAAAATCAAAGCATTTGTGCTTGGTGAGGAATTTGCCCTCCAAAACTTGAACATTATTCTCAGCCCTGACACACTGGGACAGACATAAAAAACCACCATCGGTTCCTTTTCAAAGAGAATGCATTTATTACACTGTAGAATGCATTTATTACACTGTAAGTAACATTCTGGTTGTAGTGCCATGTTTATATTTACACTCTGATGTGACATACGTCTCCTCTATTTATCCCAAGGCCTCAGACGGCTCGTTGGAAGGTGCACCTCGCTCCACAGAGTGTGGCACAGCTCTGACATGAACAAGATGTCAGAGCATCATGGAATGGGTCAGGTTGGAAGGGACCACAGTGGCTCATCTGAGCCAACCTCCCTGCTCACGCAGGGCCATCCCAGAGCACATGGGTTGTGTGTCCAGACAGTTCTGGAATACCTCCAGTGACAGAGACTCCACACCCTCTCTGGACAATCAGTTTCACTGCTTGGTCACTGCACAAGACAGAAGTTCTTCCTCATGTTCAGGTGGAACTTCTTGTGCATCAGTTTCTGCCCGCTGCCTCTTGTCCTATTGGGTGGCACCACGGAGAAGAGCCTGGTCCATCCTCTTGATACCCTCCCTTTAGACACTTATACACACATATATGTGCATAAAGGGTATATATACTATATATATAGTGTATATAGTGTGTATATATACATAGTAGGGCTGGAGTGGAAGAGGACACCCCACCACGAAGCAGTGCCCGGCCTCACGCTTTGCCCGGGCAGCACCGACCCTGCGCGGGGAGCGAGCGCTCAGCACCCCCGGCCCTGCCTGCGGCGGCAC
>NW_008239288.1:1944179-1961194 GCF_000691975.1 Corvus brachyrhynchos
TCCCGGAGTGCTCCGCGCGGCGCGGGGGGCGGGCACGGCCCCTCACCGCCACACCTCAGCCCTGCCCGAGCTCGGGGAACTGCCCACCCCTCACTCGCTCACGCAGGCCTCAGGGGCTTTGAGCTTTGTGTGATGTTGTTGGTACAGCAGTACCAGGTGAAAAGCAGAGCTTCAGCGGTTTGGTACCAAAGGGTTTTAATAACAGCCCAATCCACCCGTATTGACAGATGGATGTGATAATTTCACAGGGTGAAAGGACATTGGGCCATTGGAGCATGTCAAAAGTTTGAACTGCAACCGAGCTGGAAAAGGGTCTGAAGCACAAGTTCCATGAGGAGCAGCTGAAGGAGCTGGGATTGGTCATCCTGGAGAAAAGGAGGCTCAGGGTGACCTTCTCACTCTCTACAACTCCCTGACAGGAGATTGTAGCCAGGTGGGGGTCGGGCTCTGCTCCCAGACAACCAGCAACAGGATGAGAGGACGTGGCCTCAAGCAGCAGCAGGGGAGGTTTAGATTGGACATTGGTAGGAATTTCTTCACAGAAAGGGTGATTAGACATTGGAATGGGCTGCCCAGGAAGCTGGTGGAGTGACCATGCCTGTGGGTATTTAAGGAAAGCCTGGATGAGGCACTCAGTGCCGTGGTCTGGTTGACAAGGTGGTGGTGATCAGTCATAGGTCGGACTCAACGGTTTTGGAGGTCTTTTCCAACCCAATTGATTTTGTGATTCTGTGAAGTAAACCTGACAGCCTATTCCAGTATCATCCCACAATCACCAAAACAGGTATCACACCTACAGAGCTCTCAGTTACAAGAGCCAGTGGTCTGTAAAATTAGGATTATCAGAATTTACTGCAAGATTTAGATATGACAATTTAAAATAGTATTTATTCTTTCTGAGTAACTCATCCTATTCAAGCACAAGCTTGAAATCTTCCTGTATTAGGCTAAGTTACCAAGAGAGAACACAAAATGTGTGAAGCATTAGGGCTCCTCCAAAACTTTGAATCTCTATTTTGGATTGCACTCTACATTCCCTAAGAAATTCTCTTAACCAAGACCTTGCTACAATATCTAAACAACTTTGCTCAATAGCTTTCGTTATCTGAAATCACTTAGAGAAGTTTTTTCTTCCAGTTTTATATAGTCATAATTTTACAACTACTAATGAGGAACTCCATAGCAATTACTTTCACCTAGAGTTCTTGTACAGTCTGACAAATGCCCCTAATTTATGGGCCTGGAAGTTTACTTGTAGATTATAATCTCCAAATAATAGCTGGGTTAGTAGCTAAGATTCAGGAAGTTTGTTGTAATCACCCTTTGTTCAGATTTTTAGCCATACTTATCTTAGAAGTTCATTAAATTACAGGTTTTGTTAGCAAACTTTCCTGTCTCTAAGTCACTGGCCTCTGTTTTGGTGATTGATAAAAGGTCCAGGAGGTTTCTCCAGTCCATGCTAATACAGATGCATCTCTTCATGTGTGCTGAATGAATGTTTCTATGTCACCCACGGGTGGGTTCCCACTGACAGAAGCAAAAAAGTCAAAATGCAGTATTGTTTTCTTTGCTTATTCAAAATACTACTGTATTCAGAACATTTCACCTTCAAAGTTCAGACTGTATTTTTTAAATCTAAACTAACATCACTGTTACTAAAATACTTGTTTTAATATATTTGTTTTCCTGGTGTATTTTCTTTCTGTCCCTGAGAGTTTCTGCTGCCTTAATGAACTGCTCAACCTAACAACTCATTCCTTCAATGTCTTTACTTCTTTTCATTCTAGTCTTGCACTTCTGGAAATCCTGACACACCACAATGCACAAATGCTGTAACTCTCTCTCTCTTTCTAGTTAGCTCCTTGCTATCTAACAGCAGAGAAGGGTTTGCTTCTCCTTGTGCTAATGACTCACAGAATTTCCTGTCCAAGGATTGAGACCTGCTCTGTTACCCACTCACCCAACTTGTGTAGCATTTTAGGCACCTGGTGTGACTCTTGGGGTGTCCTGTGCAGGGCCAGGAGCTGGACTCGATGATCCTTGTGGGTCCCTTCCAACTCAGGATATTCTATGGTTCTATGATTCTAATTTCTGCTTCTCTTTTCCCCAAAGCAAAAGCAATTCAGCACTGTGCAGGGATGTCCCAGCCTGCATGCAAGGCGCACAGATGGAAAACAGCCTCACGTGCATCCAAAATTGGTGGGAGAAACAGAGTTAGCCCCCAAGTCAGCAAGTGCTCTGCCTTGCTCCTGGGAGCTGTAAGCCATCATGCAAGAGCAGTGTTCTGCAGGCAGTCTGCAACAGCTGACTGAGAAAAGCTGTGCTCAAGCTCTCCCTTCCTACCCCAGTATCCCTGCGGAGCTCCATGGCACACCAGTGGGGCTTGGGGCATTGAGCTGAGCAGCACTACAGAAATAGCTTTGTCTCCCACCAGGAGGATCAAACAGGGTCGGAACACTTGAGCAGCCCGTGGGGGAGTGGTCTGTAATAAGGTCAGGTTTGGGCCACGTGAAACTCAAAACACGGGGTCTGTTCTTCCCTTGTGTGCACCGTCATAGTGAAAAACTGTGGGTTTACGTAATCATCAGCGTGCAGTCAAGGCTGGTGATTGCGCTCTACAACTTCCTTGGCTACAGCTGCAGCCAAAGCAACGTTACTCTTCAGCTTCCTTTTTCTAGTTATCAGCAGAAATTTAAAGCAGAATATGCCTTGATTAGATAAAGCTATTCAGGATATGCAGGAGGTTGTGCAGTTTGCTAGAGCAAAGTGGGAGAAACATGATTTCATGTTCCTGTGATGGATGTGCTAAAGCAGTGATGTGAAACATCACAGAACAGAGGTTACAGAGGTTATTTCTGGGTCAATATGGAGTGAATGAATAAATATGTGAATTAACTAGGATGAAATACTAAAGCAGGCTTCAGAGATGATTTTGGGACCTGTCTCCTGAAGTGAATGCACACCTTGCCTGTCATCTGCCCTTTCCCACCCACCATGACTTTTCATCTGCAAGTGCTGGATCTAGTTAAACTCCACTTGTTTCTTTTCAGAAATGTCTCTGGCTCACAGTGAGTTTGGATTACTTAAACACTGCTTGCCCAGGTAACTGAGAAGAGCAAGGAGGTGCCAACTTCACCCTGAAACCAGGAAAGGAAAAATTCTGGGAAAAATCCTGTGGTGGCAAGAATGCTGCTCTGGGGCAGTCAACACTGGGGTCAGCCTGGGATGCCCATCTTCCATTTGGCTTCATTATTCTCCCACTTAACCTCAATGTTTTGGTCCTTTATCCTTTGTTTCCCAATAAAGACTGATTTTTTTCCTTTCTGTAGATGACAGCTGTGCTCAAACCATCCCTTGGGATTTCTCACCCTCTGGGTGAGAAAAACAGTGGTGCCTGAAGCTTTCAGGAGCCATCCTGCAAGGTCCCTGCAATGGGAATCCTGCTTTAACAACTCCTGCACTGAGAAGAGCACCAACAGCCACAACAGATTGCATTCCTGGCCCTCAAGGAAAGAAAAAAGAGAGAATCCACAACATTCTGCTATAGAAATGGCTCATTCCCAGGCATGGGGAAGCATTTATTTGATCAAGCAGCACTAACACTTCCGTGGAAACAGAGGAAACAGAACCTATTTCCACACACGCACCATCCCAGGAAACGCTCAAGTGCAAATAAGCAGCATGATATAAGGTATTCCACAGTCACCTCACCAATTTGTCCCCTGGACTGGATTTTTAACTTTACGAAGACATTTTGTAGAAAATTGTGTAAGAGAACAGGAAGTATCAGGTGTAACAGGCACTTCTCATTGTTAAGTATTCCCCAACATGAAAAAATTGTTTAATCGTTACCAAACTTATTCCACCTTTGTTGGTTTTTTTTCCATTTTGGAGAATTAAGAGTCTTAAGGATCTGGCTTTTTTTCTTCTTCACAGGAGGAGGCACTAAACATGACTGACATCCAGAGCAATCAGTCCATTGAAAACTCAGATAAATGTGTGGGTCAGAACATCTTCCTGCTGCTGATTGTGGAGGGTTCCAATGCCAACTGCTGGGGCTGGTAGAGGAGGTCTGCTCACAAGATGGAGCTGAAATTTGAGTTGTGGGGAAATTGTTAATGAAGGACAGAATCACATCTCGAGGTCCTGATGCCACAGTGATATCTGCTGTCAGATACTGGGCAGTCCCAGCTGGAGGTAATGCAGGAAGTTATCCCCCCATCTCCCAAAGACCATGGCTCCAAGGACATTATAGTGCATGATCTGCCAGAGCAAATGACACCTCTGCATTCTCCTCCTATTCCCCTACCTGGGATCTTTCATTATCCTGTCTACTTTGACTGAACACCATGTAAAATAAAGCTCCAGTCCTGCTCTTCACCAATGGTGCTATAAAGAGCAGAGGTAGCTGAAATTAGAACACATATTTGATTTAGGCATCAGAATTAGGTTTATGTTGTAAGCACCTTTGCATTCAAGGAGAACTTCAAACTTCATTTTAAAGACTAAAACACCTGGGAGACATCTTACCTTAAGCCCCAGCTGCTTTTCAAACCGTGGAGACACAAAGGACCATGGACCCATGTTCTGTGGTTCTTCCTGACTCCAGATGAAGACTAAAGGAAGGATAAGAGTACATAACAAACATACATATTTATCTTTCCAGCAAAGAAAGAAAAAAAATTTTTGTTTCCGTAGCACCTCTGTTTTTCTGTCTTGCCACTACCTTTGAAATGAAGGCATGCCACACTCAATTCTCTTGCAGGTCACAGCTGAATTCAAACCCAAAGTATGTCCACCATTAGGGTATACTGTGTGTATATTCTGCTTTTCTACTGCTGTTTTCAAAAGCTACTAAAAGGGCTGGACTGCAAAGACCAATGCAAAAAAAGTCTCAAATGGTTTGCTCTAATTTTCCGTGCTGCTTCTTGGAAGCTAACAATAGCAGAGAAACAAGTTCTTTTAGCACAAGTGATAAACATTTCTGGAACATCCCACTCCAGAAACACTTGGATGTATGAGGGAGAGAACAAAGAGGAAAAAGCCACTAAAGCTCTTCATCTTAAAAGGCAGGCAACAGATTTAGTTCAGAACTTCAAAGAGACTAGAAAACAAAGGTAGAAGCCTGGTGGACCTTTTGCATGGTTGTATTTGCTCAACACTTGCTGTAGAGCTTCCAGGGGGAAAGGACAGAGCTCTTCAAGTCTCAGAATAGCTGTGCTGTGCTGCTTCTCTCCCAGTGTTTCTCTTTGCTTCACCAGAGCGTAGTAATGCTTTCCAGAACACAGCACCACACGGGTGACACTAAAATAAAATAAGAATGTTTCCAAGTTTAGTGTTTTACAGAAACTTGATGCAGAACAGCTTCACACTTCCAACCAAAGCAACCAGTCAAACTTCAAAGACAACTTTATAAAGCTAAATTGCTTCCCTTAGACCATCTTTTCTCTTCTTTGCTTTCCCTTCTCTCCCACTCCCCTCCAACAGTTGGCAACCTAACCTTTGGGCACAGTACGCCAGAGCTCAGAGGTCCTGTTTCTTCAGTAATTCTGGGAAAGTTACCTTACAATGGGATTGATCTCTCTTAGCCCTGACTATGTAAAAATTAAACACCCAGTCAAAGCTAGTCATCTCTGCACTCTCTGTAGAAAACAAACCAGAGGGAGAGAAGTCCCTCCAGAGGACAATTCTCTGTGATGCCAAAGCAGGATTGCCTGCTGGAGAGACACTACACCCTCCTGCAATCACAGAGGTCTTGGCTGTCTAATCTTACTGGACAAAGCAACGAGATAAACTGCACGCTTTGTGCCTCACCATCCCACTTAAAAAACCCAAGATGCTAAAGTACTTCCAGCCTTTTGATTGGGGGTCAGGAAGCAAATATGAAGAAGGCTCAGACTTGGGTACTACTGGGGCAAGGAGCAGATAAGGGAAAAAAAATTAAAGCTGAATTGGTCATTGTGAACAGGACTTACTGTAACATCTGAAGGGAGAGAGATAGAGATATACAAACAATTTATTATTGCCCCACCTCATAAGCTCAGGCATTCCAGCCCCAGAACAAAAACTCTGGGTTCAGTTTTGGGCCCCTCATGACAAGAAAGACACTGAGGTACTGGAGGCTGTCCAGAGAAGAGAATGGAGCTGGGGAAGTGTTGGGAGCACAAGTTCTATGGGGAGAAGCTGAGGGAGCTGGGGGAGCTCAGCCTGGGGAAAAGGAGGCTCAGGGGGGAACTTATCACTCTCTACATCTCCCTGACAGGTCGTAGCCAGGTGGGAGTTGGTCTCTCAGGTAACACACAATAGGACAAGAGGAAACAGCCTCAAGTTGCATCAAGGGAGGTTTAGACTGGACGTTAGGAAAAATTTCTTCACTGAAACAGTCAAGCAGTTGAACAGGCCTCCCAGGGCAGTGGTGGAGTCACCAGCCTGGAGGTATTTAAATGTCTAGATGTGACACTTGGGACATGGTTTAGTGGTGGACTTGGCAGTGCTGGGCTAAGATTGGACTTGATGATCCAAGCTAAACAAATCTATGATTCTATGATTCGTCACAGCTGCTCCCAGTGACTGTCAGCTAATGGACATGGTGCAGAACAGGACCCACCAGGTTGGTAACTACAGTCACAAACTCCCGGTGAGGCCAAGGGCTGACAGACTGAACACTTCACTGTTTTGCAGACAGATGTTGTAACTACCAACAATTACCAGAAGAAAAGGAGAGGAAGTAAAACTAACCACAGTTGCCCACCATGAAACATTTTCCCCTCAAAGTCACCTCTTTCATATCACCTCAAATTTGAGCTGTTGGGTAGGAGAAAGGGACAGGACATCTCTTTTGAGCTTCTCCTCTAAGAAAGCAGAGCTACCTTTTAGGATCTACTAAGGAGTCACCAATGACAGGCTTGAATGTTGTCCCTGGGGCCATTTCTTCAAAACTTGATACAGCAGCCTACATGAAGGAAGAGTTGGAAGTTACCAAATCTTGCTGCTTTTCCCTCAGGCCAGAGTCAGAAAGAATACTGAGACAGGGTTTTGGTAAGTACAAAATACACAATCTTCCCTCTCCTTCCCATTCCCAGTGAAAAGTGGGATGATAAGGTTCCCAAGGACATCATCAGATCAGGAATGAACCCTACTTCTAGCTCACCTCCACCCAGCTTTAATCCTCTACCTATTTGGCCCCAAACACGCAAAATCCCACTGATTTGACCCCAAAACAGCAATCAGAGAACACAGAGGAAGAAGAACAAGGGGAAGGGAACACAAAAGAGAATAAAGAGAAGGAGAAATAAAAGAAAGAGGAAGGACAATTTTCAGCTTACTGGGAGCCTGAGTAACACTTTGGGAGAAGCAACAATGAGAGGTTTCCTGAAGTTTCGGACCATTTGCCGCCGGAGTAAATGGAAATACTGTGCTGGGGTGGTGGGATGCACGACTGACATGTTGACCTGGTCACCATCAACTCCTTCTTCTGAGCTGTCACACATCTGTACAGGGGAACACAGCAATACCTTGTCAAAAGCTAACAGTGAGACCAATATGGAAGAAAAAATCCAGGCACAAGAGGCACACTGACCTGTATAGGAGCAGATTAGCAAATACACAAATTCAGACATTGGTTGCAAGAGAGGAACAACTTCAGAGAAGAAATGGGTTTAGCATTTAACTGGCAAGATTACATCTGAACTGCCTCTTTTGAGCACGTTGCAACGAGGGCACCGGGAATCCCCATTTTGTATTTTTGCAGCACAGCTCCCAGAGCACTGACTGCCCGTGCTGTGCTGGGGATATGTGACCCTGAGAGGTGTGGTGGGTACCTGTAAGAACCGTTCCATCCGGCAGGACGAGTGCTCAGGGCCTGCACCATCATAGCCATGGGGAAGAAGAATTACTATCCCACTCTGAAGAAGCCACTTGGCCTCACCTAGAAACACAGAACGAGGAGGAAGGAAAGGATGATTTCCACAGAACATAAAGCCACAGAACACATTGCTTTGCACAAACTACTCAGGAAAAAGAAGAGCTAATTTCCACATCATTAAATACGAGCCTGAAACATGCTGCTGGCATTTTGTCCTGAGGTTCTCTACAGTGAAACAACACACATTAGGTGAACTGAAGTTTCTGAAATCATCATGTAGCTCTGGGCTCCCAGAAGACTTATGTCTCCACATGGAGCACATGACAGTGAAATTTTAAAACTTCATCTCTACATGTGTGATCCCAGCAGCATCCTGTGAGCCAGTCCTGGCTAACACAGCAGTGCTCATTCCCCTGAGCTCTGCCAAACCTCCTGCACAATATAAGAGATTACAGTCAAATCCAGAAGGTAATTCATCCCAGCTTCAAATACATGTGGGTGGGATAAGAGGGCCTCTGAATTTCCATCTATGACTACAGAGGTTTTATATCTGAGAACTCAGAAAACCTGTTAGAGTCAAACTTAGTAAGGTGGTGTTGTGGGGTTTTTTGTTTCTTTGTTTTAAATAATCACTATTTTCCTTCTCTATTGCTTCAGGAATTTTTCAGATGCTTCATAAAGGAAAGGTACAGTCTATAAAGCTATCAACCATATATACACACAGTAAAATAAATGTGGGGGAAGAAAGGCCATAAATATAATTAATTGTCCTTTTGTAATGACTGTACTCTGCCAAGGAGTCTTTCATTTTCAATGTACTGTCTTCAGAGAAAAGCTGCGCAGAAGTCAGGACCTCACGGGCAAGCTTACAGAACTCCTTGAGAAAACAGAATTCTTTGCACAACATGTTGCCCTTTTACTTGAAAGAGGAAGGATTTTCTAAAAAAGTGCATAATACAAACGATTGATTCTTAAATATATTAGTTCCTTGTACACTCACCTCCAGAAATGAAAGTGTCAAATATTATCTGGGCTCCATTAAAGAAGTCTCCAAACTGAGCTTCCCAAATTGGCAGTAACTTAGGGCTCTCAATACTCATTCCATATTCAAAACCAAGCACAGCTTCTTCAGACAAGGGACTGTTACTCACCTAACAAAAGGAAATTGTTGGGAGGGGTGGGTGAGGACAAAAACAACCAAGGGTTAAGAACCCGTGGAATCAGGCAATCACTGCTGGGCACACTGAGGACATGAACTCCTAAAGGCAACTGGGAGTCTGATTTTTTGCTGTTTTGCTTTTGAATGAAGGCACTGAGGGGAAAAGAATAATACCTGATCTCTCAAGGAAAAGCAAACCCCCTTGTTAAAGTTGTAATTTGTAACAACAAAGAATAGGGATGCCCTGACAGTTTTTATGTCCCTGTATCTGGGGTTTGCCAGAACATACATACTGCCTACATATGTCTCAGCAGCTTTAAAAAATGGATTGTTTCAGCACAACCTGAAGAATCAGGTCTTGTGGGCCACAGAACCTACCTCTAGGAAACCTTTCTGGTCTGGGGACATGTGATTCAGAGGAATGTAGGTATCATCTGTCTCCTGGCAAACCAACATCGCGTGTCGTTGGCTAAAGGTTCCTCTGCCAACATCTTGTCCACTTAGTCTGATATTAAACCCTTGCCAAGCAACAAACAAAACACCAAATCAGCAAGTCATGGAAAAAGAAAACATGCAGGAAATAATTCTATCTCTTGTTATATCTCTTCTTGGATTTCCCCTCATCAGCAGCATCAAATCTGAGATGCAATTCTTAACCAGCAACAGCTCCAACTCACAAGCACACAGATGCTCTGACATTATTTTGGGTAAAATGGTTCAATTTACTGAAGCAAACTGAAAAAGAATGTGCATTCTGTATCATATGTAAATGGAGATTTGAATTCAGGCTAGAGAGGAAGGAGAAAAAATAGTAGCATAAAGCACACAAAGTACTTGGGAGCCCCACTGATGTCATCTGCACTGCTCACGTGCTCATCTCTATGCACAAATGTTTTTGGGGAGTGGGAGGGAGCTACAGTTCTTTGAAGATATTTAAGACTCAGTCTACAAATATTAGTGACATATAGGATTCATATTTACCTTCTCTTAGACCATGCAAATTGTCAAATTTATACATCATATCAATCTTTTTACTTAGAAACACCTAAGAAATCTAATGTTATCCTTTATTGACATTAAAGCAAAAATATTTTACTGTCTGCTGTCTAGTTGCCTCTTACCTTGGCTCAGCAGAGAACCAAATGCTAAAGTTTCAGCTGTTGCCCAGTCCAGCTTTTTTCCTTCCTCTATTTTTTGAACTCTTGACTAAACAAGTAAAGAACAAGAAAAAATTACTATTTTGTCTTTTTCCATCTGTAGCTCTTTTGGTGGCCCAGACTAATATTAGAAGCTAGGAAAAACACTACACACTATGGAGAGAAATGCTATATTCCTGCAGCCAGCTTAGGTTGAATTTGAATACAGTCTTATTTCAGCACATCCTGAAGAAGGTTGCCTGAGGACCACAAAACCATGGATGATCCATGTATTCACCTTCCAGTCAACAAACTGTGGACTGATTAATTAATCCTAGTCTGAAAATACGAAAAATCTTAGCACAGCACAAAGTGCAGTCTTGGCAGACTTCTGGTCTGTCTGGTTAGCAGTGATGAAAGATACCAGGTGTAAGTATTTCAGTCTCCAGAACTCCTCCCTGTTCTGGCCTCCAGAACTGCAGACAAATGATCACACTGAGCTGTGGAGTTCTTGCCTTGGGCTGGGAAGACAAAAACATCAGTCTTTTGAAATACTCAACTCACATCCTCTCTCTGGCTGCCAACCAGACACCTGCACACACTCATCATCCATCAGAGGGAAACATTCACAAACCCAAAACCGACCCAAACCAAACACAAACTTAGGAGCTATCAAACCCCGACTGTCAAACTTGGCCACATGTTGTCTTATGTTTATATATATAAGTCATAAAACACTCACTACTGGCTTTAGAAACTGTGTACACTATTGCCAGGTTCCTGAGTCATTCCCTCACAAAGTACTCATTCTAATTACCAACTATATAAATATTAGTAAGTTATCATAATAGTTTCTTTCTACTTGTAAGAATAATAAACTGTATATGAGCTTTTTTCTTCATTGCAATAAAATATTGTTGAAATAACAAACTAAAGTATATGGTCAGACCTGGAGAGGAAGATACATCTTCTTCAAAACTGGAGGAAAAATGGCATCATCTCAGCCTTGAAACAGAGTGAGCTGTTTTTCCTAGAGAATACCATGCTATTCTTTAACTGGAAACCCTGCTGTGTTTAGTCTTTTCCCTGTAACAGGCTGTACCTTTGAGCCATGGGATCAGAAGTATCATGATATTCTACTCACCTGTGCATAGGTCTTCAGGAGATGGCTGTGCATCTGGAGCTCTTTGGGCACCTCCACAGACTTGACTCCAATGAACTGCAGGAGTGGCACAGGCATCCCAGTGTCCCAGGTGGTGATTTTAGCAGAAGGCTCAACAAAGCCCTTCCAGTGAGCCTGCAGGTTGGTAGGAGGTGGACTGTACGAAGTCATGTTGGCAAGGTGATCGTTCAGCTTGGAATAGTACGTGGTCTTTATCTCAGACACTTCAGCCTCAGTCATGAGCCCAGCAGCCGTGAGGTGTTCTGCGTATGTGTCTGGGATACTCTTACGGGATCTGCCAGGGAGGGAATCAAACCCCATAGATATTAAGCCTAAAAACAATGTCACAGGAGAACAAGGAAATACCATCTTAGTACAGTCAGGTACCATGAAAAACTCATATGAACAGTGTCCCGGTCCATTATACTTATTTGCATGAAGTTCACTTTCCTGGCTTTTCAGAAAGATAACAGTTCTCTTAGAGATGTGTTTTATAGTCCTTTATTAATAAAAGTAAAAAAAAAAGTGCTATAATTGGCAGTTAAAAGTAAAAACAAGTCAAAACCCCCTCTGTGCTACCATGCATATTTTCTTCAGAGAAATTCACAGTAGGATTTCCGCACTGGAGAGAATCAAGGCAACCATTCCACAAATGCTTCACCTAAAATACCAGAATTCACTGGCAAGTGAATTTTTGTGTGTTTTTCTTTGAGGGTAAGGATGGAATCTGAATACATTTAAATGCTTATAGAGATGAGTCCCCACTGGACACAGCAGGACCAGGCAAAGACAGGACAAACATCATGCTGGCTTCCTGCCCATTCTCCCACATTATTCACGCTTCTCCATGGCACACAGAAGGCAACTTTGCCCTCTGATTACCAGTGGTCAGAAATTTGAAATCCAAAAGCTGTGTCCAAGATTGTTCTACGAAAAGCACCAAGCCACACATTCAAGAGCCAACAGTAGTGATTCCCCACATTAACATCTCATTATCAGACTCACACTGTAGTGAAGGGCTGCTGACAGTGTAGTGCATTTACATAAAGACCTGTGGATATGTCAAAGTATCTCACACAGAGACTTCTGTTGCAGTAGCAAGACTGAGGTGGTGCAGACATATTTTGGTGGTGCAACCCTTACCTGATGATTTTGTACATGCTGGGGTTGGTGAAGAAGGGCTCATCAAGCTCATTGTGGCCCCACTGCCTGTAGCACAGCAAGTCCACGATCACATCCCGGCGGAACTGGCGCTGGTACTCCACAGCCAGTCGTGTGGCACGGACAACTTCCTCAGGATCATCCCCGTTCACATGGATAACTGCACATCCAACAATTTTACCTGCCCAGGGATCCAAAACAGAACAGGAATCACACCCAGCCCCTTCCAAAGAAAGCAGATACACACCTGTTCCGCTGAAACTACAGACAACCCATATGAAGTAAATATAATAAAAACAAATCCAATAAAGATGCTCTTTGTGATGAGAGAGGGTAAGGAGAGAGGAGTCTTGCCTGCGAGAAAGTGCAATTAGCCCAACCTGTTGTATTTGTCAGTTTGAGCACAACTTCTTTATAAGCACTTTTTCCCAGAGGACTTCCCAGACACAGTTCCTGCGTCATATTAATCTGGTAGTATACAGGGATTGGGAGAGAACTACTTGATTGCTTTTCTTTCAAACAGAAATTGAGTTTTATTTCCTTCTTATCCTAAGTTATCACTACTATGAATTCATACAGGCCAAAAGCAACCTTCTCCCTTATTAGTAGGGAATATCATTCTGTCCACTGCTCCTCCAGGCACAGAAATCTCTTCACTAAAGAGAACACTCTAAAGTTTCAATATCTTAACACCCTCTCCTGTATGGCAATTTGGCTGTGAGCAGCAGTGCTCCTTTGTACCTGTCCAAATTCTGAGAAGCTAAGATACTTCAGCCATTCCTGGCTCATGTCAAGTTTTTCTCCCTAGCAAAATACTAAAGGTCAGCTACAGCCCCTCCTCACTGAGAGGTAAGAAGAAAGGAAAACTAAGGAAGGAGGCAAAAAACCAAACCCAAAGAAAAACAATCCATAACACAAAACCAGCCCAGGGAAAACAGTAATAACATATGCTATCTACCTTATCAGATTTAATGAACCTACTTGTTTGGTTTGATGAAACCATAAGACAAACAGTTGACGTTAGGTCAAAAGCATACAAAAGTGTATTTTTACTTATAGGAGACATATTCAAGATAACTAACTACTATGTCTCTGATCTTACTGATAATACATCTTATAATACCTTTTCAAAAGCTGTCAATAATATGACAGAAACTAGATGAGTTATAAAGATTTCACCGAAATCTTGCAATTATTTTGTCACATCCTGTAAAAATGTGACAAGATTTCCCCTTGATATTTAGTCTTTGCCATGAAGAAGATAGGGGAGGCCGTATTTTTAGCACCTGAATTGCTGCTAGTAGGAGAGAATAATCAATAATAATTTTAATTTCTACTCTACCATGAAACTGGAGTTATATTAGTCTCTCCCTAGAGCTGACAGGCTGTTGCTATAAAAAGTCCATTGCACAGCTTACACTTTCTGACACAACAGGCAATTGCTTGTGACTCAATCCTACATACCAATGTCGCTGCAGTACAGAGATGACCTTCCTCGCTCTGGAGGAGTGGTATATCCCAGCTGGTTATTAACAATCAAATGGATGCTCCCACCAACTCTGAAATGTGGTAGATTAGAGAGGGTCAGTGTTTCAGGAACAATTCCTTGTCCAGAGAAAGCGGCATCTCCATGAACCTGCATCAGGGAAGAAGATGGAAAAGTCTCATTAGGAAACACTGGAGGAACAGCAAAATCAAAACCATAACTCATTACGCAAGACCTTCTAAATTGAGTACATGGAACAGATACAGTTCCAGCTGGACCCACTTCTTAATCCCTCTCAGAATACTGTTTCCATAACTTGAGAGTTTATATAGCCTTACCACTAACACGTCATAGCAGCCAACAAATGTACATAACTGCCTGATGTAATCCCTACCTGGAACTGACTATAACCTCTTAAAACTGTCCCACAAGTGTCCAGGTGACTGCAAGTTTCCTGGCTATGGCAAAGCTGCAGCAGAGGCAAGCCACTGACCCCTGAACAAAGGGAGCCACAGTATTCACTACACCTTTGCTGAAGTTAAATGTTGGTGAATTGTGACTGATGCCCATTTCCACCTTACCAAACAGACAAGAACAGAAAAACAAGTGGAAAATGAACCAAATGGAAGCACTCAAAACAAGAAAAACTTTCAGAAGGAAATAAAACCTAAGTTCTTAGTTACATTTCAAAATAGCAATAGCAAATAAATACTGCAAATAAAAAAAATTGTTTGGAAGGGGAAGGTAGACTACTGTGATATCCAACCCAGGTTTCCAAAAAAAGCTAGAGATACTGGAGTGACTATCATCTAGCATTTCAATGTTTTGAAATTGGAGACAGTTCTCCATTGATGAATATGATCACAGCTTCCTCAGAATGCAGACTCAATGATTTGCAGATCAAAGTAGCTATGCAGACTGATGTACTTTCTTATTGAAACCAATGACAGTTCTACTTTCTAGCTATGGAATAGTGGTTTCAAGCCTTCTGCATGTACGCCAAGGTAACAGAGGTGCAATCAACCACTGAAACAGCAGCACTGGGTTTTATACCATTCCAATACAGATTTTTAAGAGGTATCACAGTAAAACAAAGGTAACTACTGCAAGAGAGACAAGCCAGGGTCCCCACTCTATCCCTTACCATGCTACACTTGTTCCTGAAATGCTGGGTTTTCGCTTTTCCCTCCTGGTTTCTTCTGCTGCCTAAGAAGGCTACGTATCTCGGTGATAGCATTTGAGTGAAGACCCTAAAACATCTGAGAAAACTTTATGGCCTTTAGCACATCCCAAAGCATTAAAGCTTACAGACAATGTGACTATTCAACTACACAAGACTCTTCATATGCATCTCAAACCCCAGAGGATTCAATTCCTGTGGTGCAGGTAGGATTTTACCCATTCTACCAAAAAGATGGAGACAGTTTTTGCTAGGGCACATTTTTCTCTGGGCTGCATTAGCAAAAAGCTAAAAGAAAGGTCATCATCAACTTTAATTCACCAAACAGTGACGCTGAGAGTGGAATTTGTTTCTGGGAGATATTACTCTCAGATTTCCTTTCAAATCAGAAACATCTGTAGTTGCCTGATATCCAGGAAGTGGAGTTAAGCTATGTGAGAAGGTGAAAAAGAAACCTCTCTCCAGCAGAGATGGACAATTAAATGCTGCAGAGGTGTCCATGGGCAGTTAACTGAGAAGAGTTTTATAATCCTTACAAATTCTGAGCACACTGATGTTCCAGAAAAGAAGACCTTCAGACCTTGGACAACGAAGCTCACCACTGACAATGGCACCTTAACTGATCTTTACTCATTCTCCCCTCAAGCTCTGGCACTGACACTTGTGGAAGAAGAGAAGAAATGCCAGTATAAACTTCAGTTCAGAGTTCAGAGTTCAGAGTATCTACACTTCTCAAGAGAAAGCACTGTAAAAACAGAAAGTCCAAAGAGAAACAAGATTCTGAAACACAAGGTGCCTGCTTTCATCTCTTTTCTCAGCTAGCTGAATGAGAGCAGTTAACAGTTACAACAAAAAATTTGCCTGTTTTCAATCTAACTCTTGTATCTCTTGAAGACAATCACAAGTAATGACATCAGGTTCCATAATACATTTTCTTCCTTTTAGGAATACTTTGAGTCAGTTTTTTACTGACATGCAGGCATTTAGCTCAGAACCAAATGTTTCTCTTCTCTATGATGCAATCCTCCCTACCACTGCGAATCCTAAAAAGTTAAATATTTCTTGGATAGAGAGGGTCCATTTATCCTGAAGAATCCTTGTTTAAAGAGGCATAGTACTTTCATTACTATGTGGTGAAGATCTAACGTTATGAAAAAGAAACAATAGTATCTTCTCAAACTAAGACATAACTGAAAGATGGAGACACACTGGGCAGCCAAAGTTGCCTGCAATTGCATGCTCTAAAGCCTTATTTTTTATAAAAAAACAAGAACCCAAACTTGCCCAGAATATTTTGCATTCTCATTTCTGCTTTTTCACAATATCCACACCCTTCTAAGAGAAAGCAAAACATTTTTTCAACTGAAATACATTTTCACTCCTACATGTAACTTCCTCCATGTTTGTTACACTTTACAGAACATTTTTACCCAGCTTGTTTTTACTCCTGGTAAAACATTAAGAGTTTGACTCACTTGTTTTTCCAAGTTGAATTCAATGCAAGAGAAGAAAATTGGTGGAAGGAACTATTTAGGATTGCTTCTACAGCTATACAAGTCAGTTCAAGGAGTAAAAACTAATTCCAGCAGTGTCTTCAACAGTACCATGACAAAATGACAAAATTCCAAATCCTCCTGAACATTTTTCAGCCTTGTTGACAGCTCTTCTCCAAACCCATTAATTTGAAAGGCTTCCAGTGGTGGTTTAAATACAAAAGTGAGGAAAGAGCACACATAGCTCTCAATGCAGAATATTATTAAAATAAAGGGAGTTATCAGAATCAGTTATTCAGAAGTCTTAGAAGTGAAATTATTTAAATGCCAGCATCATCAGATATGCCACCTGAAACTCTTCCTTGCCCTCCTCT
>NW_008239288.1:1961239-1966167 GCF_000691975.1 Corvus brachyrhynchos
CTTTCCCTATAAAGAGGATCCCAGTTCTTGACATCATACATTAATTCAGTTTTGCTTGATATGTCTATGTACACTCCTATTGACATTCTAGTCCTGTAAGTCTTACAAAGATCAATTACAAATTGTAAGCAAAATACCTGCAGGCAAATAACTTTGTCCCCAGGCTGTGCAGAGCTCTCTGGGGAGTAATCTCCATCGAGCAGAGTCTGTTGCCTTGCTCGTGTCTTGCCCACAGCCACTGGGTTGATGGCTTCTAAGTGTGAGGGGTTGGGGAGCAAGGTGACGTGCACGGGTCTGTGGGAGCCGAAGTCAAGATCTACAGAAGATGTCAAGTGGGAGAGAACATCCCCAATGGCTGCTGAATTCTCTGGAAACTCACTCAAACCACGCATCTTGCGGAACATGAGCTGCATGGAAACAGATTTGGTTAAAACCCTTTTCTGATTCATTGACGTGTTGAAAGAAAAACTCTCTCCTACTCCTGAAATTGCAAGGATGCTTCTAAGTAACAGCACATAAAACCCTTCATTAGAGCTCCTTCAACAGTCTCCTGCAGACAGTTCACTGAAGTGTTGATTGGAAGGGAGAACACTCTCACACAGGTAACATTTTATTGCTCCAGCATTTACAACATGGCAAACTTGTAGGGGTTTATTTTACTGCAAACAAACCAGGCAGCTGCCTGTGAGATCATAAATCTCGTACCTCGGGAGGAAGCTGAAGTAAGCCGGCGAGCAGATTAAGCCTTCCCCGATGAGGCATTCCAATGATGATATCTGTGACCCCGCTGTAGGCACACATCTTGAACAGCTCGTGGAAGAAGCCCATCATGCTCTCTGCTCCTTCACCACCGTATCGCTTCACTGTGGCAAACTTGGTGGCCAAGAAGTGATCGAACTCCTATTAAAAACAGGAGAACTTCAGTATTAGGCTATTTTAAGTAGCAGCCTTCTGTTCATAAAATTGAAATATAATTTATGTTTATACCCTTGAGGCATACAAATCTAAACATACCCCTGGAAAGTCTCAGCTCACTTCCCACCCCCACAGTCTGAGACCGGAAGCTATGACGACTATGAAAAATCAGCTCTTATCTCCTCCTAAGCAGAAAAATGTTGGATTGAGGACCAAACTTTCTCTGTCTGACATGGAAGGTGCTTCAAGAAGAACTGTAACACCAGACTAATTTACAAATTCCTTGGTAGTTTACCTGTTTTTGGTGGAAATTAAGGAATGGTGTTCTTTTACAATATAACCCATAACTATCTTGAGATACAAAGTGCTAGCAAAGCAGTGTTTAATTTTGATTTACATTAGGCACAGTCCTTAGTACATAGGTAGAATGCTTGAGAGAAGAAAAATAAATGAATCTGTATTTACTTCATTTTCTTCTCACTTCATTCCATTCACCTCCTCCTAGAAAGCTCTAATAAGTGACCAAGTTTTGGAAGCACTGGAAATTTCTTTAGTTTTTGCAGCTGAAGACAGAAACTCAATGAAGTCTGTAACTGAGAAGGGAAGACTAAGCCACACCCAAAGATCTGAGCCAAATGCTAGTTGAACAATATTAAGTTCTAAGGAATAACGTACACAAAACTAATCACATATAAAAGCAGTTTATTTCCTGTCAGGGTTAAATTATACACTCTTAGTATAGTTCTGGTCATACTGAAATCAAAGTAGGGCACATCAGGGTCCCAATATCAACCTCCTGTGTCACCATCAAATTCCTCTAACTGCCAAAGAGGCAACAAAAAAAAAAGGAAGTGGGCTATATACTTCTGTTTAGTCATTGGTAAATATTACATTTAACACTCCTTCCACTTGGAAAACTGGAAACAGGGACACTTTCCCAGATCCTGCTCTTCTACCTTTCCAACCTTCACAGATCCTTCTCTTCTACCTTTCAATCCTTCTGGATAACATGGGAAGAAAAGGTGAAAAAAATTAAAACTTTTCACAGTACAAAAGTATTGGAATAAATTTTCTCTGTACATTTCAAAAGTGCATAAACATTTCACTTCCTTACAGAAGGCATTGAACAAAGGTTCCTTCCTGAAAAGCACCGTATTTGGCAGTGCTATATGATAACACTTCAGTCCAGCTCTGATTTTTTCTTCCAAAACCTTGAGGGACAACATACTTTAAGGACAGTAAAACAGATCAGCATGAGGGTGAGAGGGAACACAGAGCAGCTAAGCCAGAGCACAAGACTTCACAGAGCTCTGCTCAACCTTGTGCTCCCATCAATAACAT
The DNA here is from genome assembly GCF_000691975.1 of Corvus brachyrhynchos. Classification (NCBI taxonomy): domain Eukaryota; kingdom Metazoa; phylum Chordata; class Aves; order Passeriformes; family Corvidae; genus Corvus; species Corvus brachyrhynchos. The sequence continues at coordinate 1,963,496 of NW_008239288.1, forward strand.
TTAATATGAGCTGTCAGATCATTAATCTTAGAGGATCTCACTTTTGAAGACTGATTATTCATGGGTTTATAGCATCATTATTTCAGTAATGGCTGGTAAGTAAATTCAGCAACAAACTCCAATGAGATTCCTGCACTGCACTGCTTCAGGCAAAACCGTGTACTTCTTCCTCCTGCACACTGTCAAAGCCTTTCAGGACAGTGATTGTTCTTTTTCTGCATGAATCATGTCCAGAACAGTAAAGGATCCATGACAGACCCCATGACTATTACAACCCAGTAACAGGGAACAAAGTACCTGGGACTCCAGCATCAGTTTGCACAAGTGCTTTTTCTCTTCAGGTGTAAATGCTTCTTGCTTTAGCTCTTCAAACCTTTTAGCAAACCATTCTCTCTCCTCCAAAGTTGGAAGCTGGCTTGTTTCTATGGAAATATGCCCGCAGTATATATGGTCCAGGTAAGCCATCACATCCTCTACAGAAGCCTCTTCTTTTCCCATGTTTATAAGTCCTGGTGGGAAATAAATGTTATTAGTCAATTTGGGGGAGGAGGGGGAAGCACTAAGACCTGTTTTAGAGAAAATAAAGCATTGAGAGAGAACCCCCTCCTTTGTTTAAGGTGACAGCAAGACTCTAAGGGAGCCAAGAAGAGACAATTCTTGACTTCTGCCCTTGTACTTTCAAATCTTCACTACAGTGTTAGGTATTATGGTAATCATGGAATGTTACAGTAACACAAGTAATTAATGTTTAACCTCAGTAGCTGTAGGAACAAGTACAAATTTTCATGGTTTCTTAGGATGCTACAAAGCAGCCTCTCACTGCACTATGATTTCTGCAACAGACATGTAGGCTGAAGTTGACAATTTCCTGTCCAACAGTTTTCATTACTGATTGAGCCACCACTCAATATCTGACTCTTCCACAGAGGCCACAGCCCCTCAATAAATTGCCCACGAACAGCATTTGCTGTGATAGGGCTGTGGACTCACCTGTAGTAACGAGAGGACCCTGAAGAACTTCAGCCAGCTCTTGGATTTCAGGTACCAAGTTCATAACAGCCCGGCCAGCAAACAGTGGGTTTATTTTGGCTGCTTTGTGGCCATGTTCAGCATAGGCAGTTATTAAACGAGCAAGAGCATGGTCAACTAAAACCAAAAAGAAAGCAGAACAGTTATCACACACATGCTCAGATTAAATTCACTTACAGCATCAACACAGGAATGTTTTGTCCGCTGGCAACCATCAAGGTTCTGGCTGGAAAAAGAGCTTTTCTATGCAGCTGTTTCCACTTTATTAACCCACAACAGCTCCCATCAGCAAACTTCTACATCTGCTCCCCCATCCAATTCTCAAGCAAGTACACTCTAGATTTCCCTCACAGCTCCCCTCATAAGTTAGGCTCCTGTACACATATGAAAAGCTATTTCATTTTGCTTCAAATCTCTTCACAACAGGTATGTCCAAGTCAAGAACAGCACATTACTAGTGTATAAAGTCTTATTTCCTAACCAGCTCAATCCTATCACTTATGCTCCCTAGCTCCTTGCTGGAAAGACAGAAGGATTGGGCCTTAACAATAATTCAGGTCCCATGACTTCAAGAAACCAAAAGTCTGTCTGCAGGAGCCAAGAGCATGTGCTGAGCCAAATGCTGTAAAAATTATCAACAAAGACAGAATTTGACCAGCTGAGAGGTCACACACACATTACTGTCACTGAGCACAGGCACAGACCAGGGTGATAAACTGCAAACAATAAAACATACTGCAAACACAGTTTGCTACAAATTAATGATACGAACCAGTTTATAAAGCATTCCTGATGTGGAGGGTTTTTTCATCCTGGTAGAAACACAGCACTGACAGTAGTCAGGTCTGAAGGCTTTTGTTTTCCAAAAATTGCAATTCTCAGACCATATCACAAAGTTATTTCTCTGACATTTGTATTTCTATTGCCGACACTCTCCTCCAGCCATTACAATCACAGTCGGCCCATTCAAAGCAGGCCCTTTTCTCTACTGGGTTCTACAGCAGAGGGACATAATCCAGACATAAGGCTAACATCACCCACAATGCTCTCAGAAAGGAGGCCATTTAATGCAATTTAAAAATGTTACATAAATATATGTTAATCATTAACAAGGAGGCCACTTTGTGACAGGCCTCAGTGTCCAGGAGTTACTTGTTTCACTCCTGCTTCTGAGCAGTGGGTTTAGTTCCTACCAGAGTCTCCAGAGTAAAGGTAACGCAAGGATCACACTCCTACCTTGGAAAGTCTTCTGCTTGCAATCACATTTCTGCACTATAAAACTGAGCTGAAAGCAACACAGTTATTGCTACAGGAGAGAGTTACCTGTATTTAATAATGGAATCATAGAATGTTAAGGGGTGGGAAGGGACCGTAAAGACCATCCAGTCCTAACCCGCCTGCCATGGGCAGGGACACCTCCCGCTAAACCAGGCTGATCAAAGCTTTATCTAGTCTGGCTTTGAACACCGTCAGGGCTGGGGCATCCACAACCTCCCTGGGCAACCTGTTCAGTGTCTCACCACCCTCAGTTTAGCTAGTTCAAGCACCATGATACAAAAGGAAAATGACAGGCGTGTGGCAGAGGTACTTCTATGAGCAGAACTCTCCGAGAGCCCATTGCTGAGGAAACTTCAGCAGTTGCT
>NW_008239288.1:1966488-1971201 GCF_000691975.1 Corvus brachyrhynchos
AGCGGGGCCCCTCAGGGGCTCCTGCAGTGCCGAACTGGTAATGTCCTGGACTGCGAGCGAGGGACATCTGGCGTGCTGTGCCCCGCCCTGGGCTCTTCAGTGAAGGGAGACAAGGAGCTATGCAGAGGGTCCAGCGGAGGCCCACAGAGATGGGAGGGCTCTGGAGCATCTCTCGTATGAGGAGAGACTGCGGGAGCTGGGCCTGTTCAGTCTGGAGAAGACTGGGAGGAGATCTCATGAATGCATATAAATGTCTCAAAGGTGGGTGTCAAGAAGTTGGTGCCAGTAGTGCCCAGCGACAGGACAAGGGCCATAAAATAAAACCCAAGAAGTTCCACCTCAACATGAGGAAGAACTTTTTGTTGAGAGTGGCACAGCACTGGGACAGGCTGCTCAGGGATGTTGTGGAGTCTCCCTCTCTGGAGACATTCCAAACTCACCTGGATCTGTCCCTGTGTCACCTGCTCCAGGTGACCCTGCCTTGGCAGAGGGGTTGGACTGGATGATCTCCAGAGGTCCTTTCCAACCCTACTCCGGTGAGACCCCACCTGCAGTGCTGCCTCCAGCTCTGGGGTCCTCAGCTTAGGAGGGACATGGACCTGTTACAGTGAATCCAGAGGAGGCCACCAAGACGATTAGAGAGATGGAGCACCATTCCTAGGAGGAAAGGCTGAGAGAATTGGGATTGTTCAGCCTGCAGAAGAGAAGGCTTTGGGGTGACTTAATTGAGGCCTTCCAGTACCTGAAGGGAGTCTGCAAGAAAAGATGGAGAGGGATTTTTTACAAGAGCATGTAGTGACAGGACAAGGAGGAATGGCTTCAAACCAAGACAATATAGGTTTAGACTAGATGTTAGGAGGATGTTCTTTGCTGTGAGCATGGTAAGGTACCAGAACAGGTCGCCCAAGGAAGTTGTGCGTGCCCCATCTGTGGAGGTGTCCAAGGACAGATTGGATGGAGCTCTGAGCAAACTGGAATTGTGGAAGGTGTCCCTGCCTGTAGCAGGGGGTTGGAACCAGATGATCTTTAAAGGTCCCTTCCAACCTCAACTCTTCTGTGATTCTGTAAACTTTGTGTGAATGCAGGCCCGGGGTACTGGCAAACTCCCTTTCTGTGGGCTTGGTTTTGCTTGTGTTGCCTTCACAATAAGGAAATCAAAGAGTATGTTTTGTCCAGATCAAATCATGGTATTTGCCTTTGGAACAGGTGGAACTGGATTTCAGAACTGAAATCAATTCTGACACTCTGGTTAGTCTGGGATTTTATGATATTCACAGTTTTTGCAGAGGAGTCACTTGTGTTCCTTGAGGCCTATATGGTTGGGTTTATGCATATTTATAAAACCCAATTTGGGAGAAAAATAAAAATAAATGACCTCTAGTGCTGCAAGGAAGGCAAAAGGATACAGCTACAGAAGGACTGTGGACATGTGGCCAACACAGTAAAGTGTAGTAGAAATGTGGCTGTGAATATTAGTATTTTTTTCAATTAGAATGAAGGAACCTTGAAAACAATGCTGCAAGATTATGTGATTTTTTTTTGAAACTGACAGTAGAGAGGGAGAAAAGGTTGATACAGTTAAATATTTCCATTCAGTGTTTGGGGAAAAAGATAAATATTGCAAGCAGATCACAGGATGATGAAATACTTTTCCACAGTTCCTAATCAAATACCAGTCAAACAGCAGATATCAATATGGTTTTGCTTTGAATCAAATAGGTACTTAGTTGAATATTTCCCAATTAGCACTGATAGGAATAGGTTTGAACATTAAACATTTTCCAGTTTCTCCAATGAGATGTTTCAGTCACACAATGTGGATCTCAGGGAGCTAACTGAATATTTGGATATATAAGTTCCCTTAATAAGGGTTTAATAAAGTCTAAGCAGGTGTTTATGAAATATATATCTCATCAAGTCAACTTGTTGGGGTTTTTATGTGAATCAAAATCCAGTTAATAAAGATTTAAAGTACTTTGCAGATTTGCCAGCTCAATCATCTTGCGTAGGATGTGATAATGTGACAGAAGTGTTGCTGTGGCTGTATCTAGGTCAAGGAAAGGTTTTGTTGACTTCGGTTCATGTCTAAATGTGAGAAGGTGGTACCTGTGCCAGCAGAAACACCACTGCTGAGGGCGTATGCAAAGTGACTCTCCCAGCCTGACTCTTCTGGCGCAAAGCCTGTCCTAGAGAAGGCTGCTGTGTGAGGTTGATTCAGTACTACATGATGCTCTTGCTAAAAAAACTTGAAATGCTCCAAAACTAAGGCTGTACATACTAAATAGTAAGTGTCTGACTACCTGGGAACAGGGGAGCACTGGGAGTATTTCTAAAGGAACGATCCCCCTTGCCACTTCAGTAGTTACATCAACCCCCAAAAACTGCCCACACCTTGAGTGCTGATGAAGTTTGTCAGCTGGAGGTTAAGTGGTGAAGAGAGGTTACCTTGAAGCTGAATGTAAAGATGGAGATAAGCAAACACAATTTATTTTAACAGGACGAGGTGAAAGCTTGAAAGAGTATGTGCACTAAAATGTAGCTCCTTTCCAGGAAACAGTGGCTATAAATAATCTCCAAAAATCATGAGAAAAAAACAGATGGGTCTAAAAAAATTATGTGAATATCCGCTCACTCGGCAAAGAAGATAATTTGCTGGATTTGGCTACAAGGGAAATAGAGGACAGATTCTACATTAGGCCAGTATTTGGCACAATTTGAATACTATGTGAAAACCTGGTGCCAGTAATTGAGAAAACATATCAAAAAATTTGGGAAGAAGAGCTTCACGAATTAAAAAAAAAGGCACGCTTTATGTCTGAGATTTAGGAAACGACATCTACCTGGTTTTGGTTTTGGTAAATCAGTACAAAAGCTTGATTAGTGTGTGCACAAATGAAACAGGTACTTTAGGAGGAAAAGTTTCCTGAGCTACCAAAGGTAAAACAAGATTTGCTTGCATGGCCTTTACAAGAGAAGAGCTCCAACATAGTTGTAGCTAAGGGAGTGTGGTATAAACACAGGAGGAGCTTTTGCTTTCCTTTCAAAGCTGCAGTGACCATGCTTTTTATTCATGTTAGAAAGGCCAGCAACATCGTGCTTCAAAAGAAAACAAGCTAACATCTCTTGATGTAATGCCAGAGCCACCGATACTTAACCTAATATAACCCAATCTCCCCTGAAAAGAGTAATCCAAAGCCACCCATTGATGGGCCAAAGGATTGGTGCCTTTGGAAAATAAAGTGCCAACACTAACATGGATTTTCTCTCCCCCTTTTTACTATGTTCTGCCATGGATCTTCTCCACTCCAGTGAATCAGTTTAATCAGCATGGTAGTTTAAGATATTTTGGCAAGCATATGGGATCTTTGTGAGCAGGGACATGTGAATGATCTGTGTCAATAACAAACATGACTTCATCCTTTCCAACTTGTCCAAAAAGAGATTTTTAGACACATCTGCAAAATCAGCAATGAAGTTAAACAGCAGGGAGGAGAGGTCTTCCCTGGAAAAAAAAAAACCTGTCTAGTCCTGTACCAGTTGGCAGAGCACACCTAAAACTGCATCAGTAAACAGTGTCTTCTGTTGGGGCCGACTCTTGCCTCGGAATAAAAAGCGACTTTAACAGCTGAATAATCTCATTATGCACACCCAGGCCTGCGCCTGCTGTCACAGTCCAGTATCGCTGAAGGCTTGTTCTAAGCCTAGGGGGGTGGAAACGCTTTCCCAACCCAAAGAAAAAGCTTGTCAGAACCTGGATTTGAAATGTAAAATAAACACCAGATTCTCACTCTGCAGCTCTGGGCTGTGCCAGCTTTCTCCAGCTCACACAGCTTTAGAGTTGCCCAAGAGGTGATGCTGTGCCCAGACGCGCAGGCAGGGAGCGTTTCCAACAGATCAGAGTTTTGTGCCACTAAATTCACCGCTGTAAAATACCCTCAATGTCCATGTGGGAACAGTGACTGGGCAGGAGGACAGAGAGACCAAATTTAGACTAGAAAACACACCCAGTGGCAGAATCAAGAATCACAGAATGACAGAATGAGTGGGTTTGGAAGGGAACTCTGGAGATCATCCAGTCCAACTACCCCTGCCAAGGCAGGGTCACCTGGAGCAGCTGACACAGGAACACATCCAGGTGGGTTTAGAATGTCTCCAGAGAGGGAGACCCCATGAGCAGCCTGTTCCAGTGCTTTGCCACCCTTAATGTAAAGAAGTTCTTCCTCATTTGAAGTGAAATCTCCTATGTTTTATTTCATGGCCATTGCTGTGTTGCTCAGCACCACTGCAACCAGCCTGGCACCATCCTCTTGGCACGCACCTTGGAGATACTTAAGATACATTCATGAAATCCTCTCTCAGTCTTCTCCAGACTGAACAGGCCCAGCTCCCGCAGTCTTTCCTCATTCGAGAGATGCTCCAGAGCCCTTCTCATCTCTGTGGCCTCCGCTGGACCCTCTGCATAGCTCCTTGTCTCCCTTCACTGAAGAGCCCAGAACTGAGCACAGTAATGGACGCCCACTAAACCACCACTTAGGCAGTAATTTGGTGTTCAGCCACTGTCACCCCCAGTGTTTTATCACCGTGACGCCTGAGGGCCCCACCCGCGACATGACGGCTGGCGTGACGCCTGGCAGGCACAGACACGTCACTGCAGTGACGTCCCGCGGGCCCACAACGCGAGTCGTGCGCCGGGGCCACCCAGGACGTGACATT